>NW_025305171.1:0-785 GCF_018294505.1 Triticum aestivum
GTTTAGAGGGGGGGGTGCTTGGGTATTTATATTGGGGAGGGGAGGGTTTTTGCTTGGGGTAGGGGACAAGAAATAGATTAGGATTAGGAATAGATCTAGGATTAGGAAACAAAAGAGGGAAAAGATCTAGAAAAAAAAACGAAAGTAGATGAATCCTACTAGGAATCCACGAAGGGTGGCGGCTCCCTGGCGCCTTGCGCCTGGTGCGGCTCCTCCCTGGGCGTGGCGCGCGCGGTGGCCTTGGCCTTGGCCGGCGGCTAGCAGCTTGGGCCTTTGGCCCAAGGCGCTGCAGTTTTTTTTTTAAACGGTCTCGCGCGCAGAAAAAAAAATAAAAAAATCTAAACGAACTCAAAATTAATAAAGTAAACTTTCCCCGACTCCTAAAAATGAGTCGAACAAAATGAACTTTACTCGGGGCCTAAAATGCATTTTTTTTAAAACACGCATTTTTCCCTAAGGCAAATAAAACGCAAATAAAACTCCGGCAAAACCAAAATGGGTTTTTTCAATAAATCTTCATTTTTTCCTAAATTTGGGAAAGTCATATTATTCCCTCTCTCATTATTGTTGACACTGGAAAAATAATTGAAGATAAAATAGATAAATCAAATGATCCTCTTTTCAAAATTTGAGAGAACTCAAATATGAAAATAATGAAACTTCCAACTCTCTCCGAGGGTCCTTGAGTTGCGTGAAATTTTCTAGGATCGGAAAATGCGAGAAAAATATGATATGCATGATGACCTAATGTATAACATTCCAAATTGAAAATTTGGGATGTTACA
>NW_025305172.1:0-785 GCF_018294505.1 Triticum aestivum
GCCTCTATCAAGTGGTATCAGATTTCCAGGTTGCTCGGTGAGATTTTACAGTTTTTCGTAGTTTAGATCGAGTCTGTTCTTCATACCTACAGTCCACGAAAAAGCCACACAAAAAAATTAGGGTTAGTTCATCATATCCGAACCAATCTGAGCCTTTGCATAATCTTTTTAGGGTTTTGCTTTGTTGAATTTGCGGTTGCATCGTCGGTCTAGTTGCTGGTCTTAGAGTCTAGTCTTTTAGAGTTTCGAGTTCTGGTCATAAGTTGTCACGCCGCCGCCGCACCATCATCATCGCCCCTGCCATCTACCACCACCGCTCCGAATCCGTATCCATATACCACCACCAATCCGTGCCCATATACCACCACCGATCCATATCCATATACTACCACCGCTACCACCACCGCTGCCATATACCACCACCATATATCCACCACCAATCCGAGTTCTTTGCTTTTAGGTTTGTTTTCGGGATCCATCTAGATTCCGATTCGTGTTTCCTTGCCGGAGTAGGTTTCGGGAAAAAAAAGAGTTGGGTAGCCACGCTCCGTTTAGGCCCAAAATTTTTCGAAAACGCATTTTTTGAAAAAATTTCTGGCTATCCTATTTTTAGGTGTTTCTGAGTGTTTTGAGACAGGTGCCATTATAGGAAGTTTTTTTCGACCCGTTTCCAGTTTTTGGGTCCGGGCAGTCGAAAAAAAAAATTGGTCGAAAAATTTCGTGCCCATCCTGTCAGTTTGAGCTAGGATGAGTTTTGAGACACTCGCCATTATAGTGATTTTTCG
>NW_025305173.1:0-785 GCF_018294505.1 Triticum aestivum
ACTTTTTGTGTGTTCAAAATGCACCATTCAAAGCCACATCATCATTTTTCGATCCTTTCTGACTTCATTTGTTATTTTTCATGCATTTACTAATTATTTTGAGCTATAAGACCCTAAAATTGAAAAGCATTTCAAATGAACTCTGAAAAGGTTGAAAGTTGGCATGGTATCATCATTTCATCCACATAGCATGTGCAAGAAAGTTGAGAGGGTCCCGGCAAAAACTGGATGCACTTCGTGTACAAAACGGACAATCTCTTTCAAAGTGTCAGGATTTCATACGGAAACTCGTCTGTTACAAAGGCATTTCATTTTTTAAAACTTATTTGAACTACTGAATTTTTGTGTGTTCAGAATGCACCATTCAAAGCCACATGATCATTTTTCATTCTTTTCTGACTTCATTTGTAATTTTTCATGCATTTACTAATTATTTTGAGCTATAAGACCCTAAAATTGAAAAGCATTTCAAATGAACTCTGAAAAGGTTGAAAGTTGGGATGGTATCATCATTTCATCCACATAGCACGTGCAAGAAAGTTGAGAGGGTCCCGCAAAAACTGGATGCACTTCGTGTACAAAACGGACAATCTCTTTCAAAGTATCAGGATTTCATACGGAAACTCGTCTGTTACAAAGGGATTTCAATTCTTAAAACTTATTTGAACTCCTGAATTTTTGTGTGTTCAAAATGCACCATTCAAAGCCACATCATCATTTTTCAATTCTTTCTGACTTCATTTGTTATTTTTCATGCATTTACTAATTATTTTGAGCTATAAGAC
>NW_025305174.1:0-785 GCF_018294505.1 Triticum aestivum
CCCGTGTAACAGATGAGTTCTCGCCCGAAACCCTGATACACCGAAAGAGATTGTCCAGTTTGTACACGAGGTGCGTCCAGTTTTTGCCGTGACCCTCTCTACTCTTTTGCACATGCTATGCGGGCGAAATGATGATACCATGCCAAGTTCCAACATTTTCAGAGTTCATTTTGTAGTGATTTTCAATTTCACCGTCATTTAGCTCTCTAAACAAATGGGTAAATGACTGAAAAACAGCAAATGATGTCAGAACCTGTTGGAAATTGATGACGTCGCTTCGAATGATGCATACTGAACGCAAAAATAGGCTGGAGTTCAAATAAGTTTAAAAAACAATCAAGTGCCCGTGTAACAGATGAGTTCTCGTCCGAAACCCTGATACTCCGAAAGAGATTGTCCAGTTTGTACACGAGGTGCGTCCAGTTTTTTGCCGTGACCCTCTCTACTCTTTTGCACATGCTATGCGGGCCAAATGATGATACCATGCCAAGTTCCAACATTTTCAGAGTTCATTTTGTAGTGATATTCAATTTCCCCGTCATTTCGCTCTCTAAACAAATCGATAAATGACTAAAAACAGCAAATGATGTCAGAACGTGTTGGAAATTGATGACGTCGCTTTGAATGATGCATACTGAACGCAAAAATAGGCTGGATTTCAAATAAGTTTAAAAAACATTGAAGTGCCCGGGTAACAGATGAGTTCTCGTCCGAAACCCTGATACTCCGAAAGAGATTGTCCAGTTTGTACACGAGGTGCGTCCAGTTTTCGCCGTGACCCTCTC
>NW_025305175.1:0-785 GCF_018294505.1 Triticum aestivum
GCCTTGAATGGTGCGTACGGAACGCAAAAAAGTCTGAAGTTGTAATAAGTTTAAAAAAATTAAGTGCCAGTCTAACAGATGAGTTCTCGTGCGAAACCCTGATACTCCGAAAGAGATTGTCCAGTTTGTACACGAAGTGCGTCCAGTTTTTGCCGTAACCCTCTCTACTCTTTTGCACATGCTATGTGGGTGAAATGATGATACCATGCCAAGTTTCGACATTTTCAGAGATCATTTTCTAGTGATTTTCAATTTCACGGTCATTTAGCTCTCTAAACAAATTGGTAAATGTAAAAAAAAATAGCAAATGATGTCATAAAGTTTTGAAAATTGATGACATCGCTTTGAATGGTGTGTACGGAACGCAAAAAAGTCTGGAGTTGTAATAATTTTTAAAAAATGAAGTGCCCATGTAACACATGAGTTCTCGTCAGAAACCCTGATACTTCGAAAGAGATTGTCCAGTTTGTACACGAAGTGCGTCCAGTTTTTGCCGTAACCCTCTCTACTCTTTTGCACATGCTATGTGGGTGATATGATGATACCATCCCAAGTTTGGACATTTTCAGAGTTCATTTTGTAGTGATTTTCAATTTCACGGTCATTTAGCTCTCTAAACAAATCGGTAAATGACTGAAAAATAGCAAATGATGTCAGAAAGTGTTGAAAATTGATGACGTCGCCTTGAATGGTGCGTACGGAACGCAAAAAAAGTCTGAAGTTGTAATAAGTTTAAAAAAATGAAGTGCCAGTGTAACATATGAGTTCTCGTCCGAAACCCTGAT
>NW_025305176.1:0-785 GCF_018294505.1 Triticum aestivum
CCCTGATGCCAAGTAACAAAAGGGTAATCTTCTAACCTCACCTTCTTATACAGATTCAAGTTGTTAGATAACTACTATGCATTTCTGTCGTATATATGGAGCATCAGATGTGAAATTGCTTTGACGGAATTGAAACAAAAGCTGAACCTATAATATATCTTTAAATCCTCAAGAGGAAAGTTGTGAAAATTGCATTGATGGAATTGTAACAAAAGCTGAATCTTTAATATATCTTGAAATCCTCAAGAGGAAAGCGTAATTATCTCTGTTTGTGTAGTACAACGTTATCTCTGTTTGGACAGAAGGATTAATCAAAATGGTGCCTTTCACTTCTATTGCTAATTAAAATGCCTCAATTTTCTGTATGCATCTTCCTTTGCCTTTAATTTCCCTCTCATGTTTGATTTGAAATTCTACTAATAAGGCTTTTGTGTCTGCCAGTGCCAGTCCTGCACCCTTGGCCATCCCTGACGAGCCCACTATTACTAATGGTGGATGGCGTGCCTCTCAATGGACGGTTGCTTCTCATGGGGTGGATTCGTCTCCTCCCCCCTCCTAGCGGCTGGTGAACTTCAACCCCCCGCCCCCCGCCCCCTCCCCACCCCCGCCCCCTCCCTTCTGGAACACGCACGACTCTCATTTGTATGCACATGATACACATCACTTCACTGTTGGTTTGTCTATTTGGTCGTTCAAACTGTATGTGCATGCCCAGAATTAAATCTGGTTGGATGTTCAATCCACATCATTTTTTGCGTCAGTTTCCTTCTACATCTTCTTAAGTT
>NW_025305177.1:0-785 GCF_018294505.1 Triticum aestivum
GGGGGGGCGTTGCGTCCCGATCTGGTTCGGGGGAAGCGAGAGGAGCGAGGGTGAGGAGGGATGGGGATCGATCCCGATCCAGGGGAATCGGGGGAGGGAGTGGAGCGAGTGGGGGGTTAGGGTTTCGGTTTAGTGGGGTTATGGGGGAGTGGGGGCCGGTCTGGGCCAGTGGGCTGGTCCAGTTGGGCCACGGCCCAGGGAGGGGGTCTTCCATTTTTTTTTGTTAGCTTTAGGTTTTAATTCTTTTTTTTTCTTTTGTATTGTTTTCTGTTTTTGTGTTTTCTTTTATTTCTCATTTAGTAAGATACTACAGTGGCACCAAAAGAGAGTATGCAAACTAAGCCACAGCCACAAACCACTTAGCACCGAAACAAAATAGTTTTGAAATTGTTCAACATTTTGAAAGCATATAAATGATTATTATTGTTACTTTTTTTATTCATTTTAGAGTGTTTAAACATTTTATAAAGGTGTGCTTTCTCCACCATAATTACCTATGCAATATTTGGTTCACTCCGAACATTCTAGTTTTAATATTTGAAAACTTTTATTCTTTGGTTGATTTTGAATTTGAATTTGAATCAGTTTCGAACTAACACGTGATTAGGAACAGTAATCGAGGTGACGTGGCATCATTAGCAGAGGTTCACCGTAGTTTAATTACCCGGACGTCACAAACAACAACAACAACAACAACAAAAACACCAACACCAACACCAACACCAACACCAACAACAACAACAACAACAGCAACAGCAACAACACCAGCACCAGCACCAGCAACA
>NW_025305178.1:0-785 GCF_018294505.1 Triticum aestivum
TTTTTTTAAACTTATTACAACTTCAGACTTTTTTTGCGTTCCGTACGCACCATTCAAAGCGACGTCATCAATTTTCAACACTTTCTGACATCATTTGCTATTTTTTAGTCATTTACCGATTTGTTTAGAGAGCTAAATGACCGTGAAATTGAAAATCACTACAAATGAAATCTGAAAATGTCCAAACTTGGCATTGTATCATCATTTCACCCACATAGCACGTGCAAAAGAGTAGAGAGGGTTACGGCAAAAACTGGACGCACTTCGTGTACAATCTGGACAATCTCTTTCGAAGCATCAGGGTTTCTGACGAGAACTCATCTGTTACATGGGCACTTCATTTTTTTAAACTTATTACAACTCCAGACTTGTTTGCGTTCCGTACACACCATTCAAAGCGACATCATCAATTTTCAAAACTTTCTGACATCATTTGCTATTTTTTAGTCATTTACCGATTTGTTTAGAGAGCTAAATGACCGTGAAATTGAAAATCACTACAAAATGAACTCTGAAAATGTCGAAACTTGGCATGGTATCATCATTTCACCCACATAGCATGTGCAAAAGAGTAGAGAGGGTAACGGAAAAAACTGGACGCACTTCGTGTACAAACTGGACAATCTCTTTCGAAGTATCAGGGTTTCGGACGAGAACTCATCTGTTACACTGGCACTTCATTTTTTTAAACTTATTACAACTTCAGACTTTTTTTGCGTTCCGTACGCACCATTCAAAGCGACGTCATCAATTTTCAACACTTTCTAACATCATTTGCTATTTTT
>NW_025305179.1:0-785 GCF_018294505.1 Triticum aestivum
ACAGTTTTTCGTAGTTTAGATCGAGTCTGTTCTTCATACCTACAGTCCACGAAAAAGCCACAAAAAAATTAGGGTTAGTTCATCATATCCGAACCAATCTGAGCCTTTGCATAATCTTTTTAGGGTTTTGCTTTGTTGAATTTGCGGTTGCATCGTCGTGTCTAGTTGCTGGTCTTAGAGTCTAGTCTTTTAGAGTTTTGAGTTCTGGTCATAAGTTGTCACGCCGCCGCCGCACCATCATCATCGCCCCTGCCATCTACCACCACCGCTTATCCGCCACCGCTCCGAATCCGTATCCATATACCACCACCAATCCGTGTCCATATACCACCACCGATCCATATCCATATACTACCACCGCTACCACCACCGCTGCCATATACCACCACCATATATCCACCACCAATCCGAGTTCCTTGCTTATTAGGTTTGTTTTCGAGATCCATCTAGATTCCGATTCGTGGTTCCTTGCCGGAGTCGGGTAGCCACGCTCCGTTTAGGCCCAAAATTTTTCGAAAACGCATTTTTCGAAAAAAAAATTGGCTATCCTATTTTTAGGTGTTTCTGAGTGTTTTGAGACAGGTGCCATTATAGGAAGTTTTTTTTGACCCGTTTCCAGTTTTTGGGTCCGGGCAGTCGAAAAAAAAAAATTGGTCGAAAAAATTTCGTGCCCATCCTGTCCGTTTGAGCTAGGAAGAGTTTTGAGACACTCGCCATTATAGTGATTTTTCGCAAAAAAAAAAAGCAGCGCAAAAAAAAAGAGCGCAAAAAAAAAAAGAGCGAAA
>NW_025305180.1:0-785 GCF_018294505.1 Triticum aestivum
ATATATATATATATATATATATATATATATATATATATATATATATATATATATATATATATATAGCTATGCTAAAATAAGCCTGAGCGTACCGCATCTTATTCTGCGCGCTACCGGCCACTCGAACCACCCCAAGTAGGAAAACCCACCCGCGCGAGCGTCCTTCATAATTCGATCGTAAATAGCCTGCCACAATTACCAGAACGACGCTCCTAGTTTAAAACGACTCTCAATTTATGGTAACCCTCCTCTCTTGGTTACTATTGCATGTGGCTACATTACCACTGTGCGAGCACGCACCATCTACATGTCATGGTAGTAATGACACATGCAAGTAATGGTAAACTCATAGTACTAGCACTATTACTATACAAGATCGTCCTTCTCGATAGTAGATAATTATAACTTTATGGTAACGTCGTGTGAGGCATGTTCATACTTATTTTCATGCTACCTGCACTTTATGGTAAAGTGGTGTCTTACGTGTAGTATAAGAATATCGCATGGGTAATAAACATGGATTAGGGACTGGTGCTCTCCGTCACGTAATGGCTTTAATTCTATTACCCTAAAAACTGTCTTTTTTACGATGGATAACGGTACGAGCAATGGAATATCATGTGGGCCATGCAATCCAGTAAAGTTGTTTGTTCCGTTACCATATATGATATCTCTTTTACTGTCAATAGCGAATAGAGGCGTGTGGAGCGGAGGTGGGGCACCTAGCAGCGGTAACGGAAATAATTCCATTACGATTTCCACTGCAGTTTTTACCATCAATTCCT
>NW_025305181.1:0-785 GCF_018294505.1 Triticum aestivum
TTCGGTTTAACCACCTGGAGTTTAACTATGTCGACTGCAGGATTGAGGAATGTATCTTGCCCCACCTTTGATGGTCATGAGTATCCTCGGTGGAAAGCCATGAGGGAGAAACGACTCATGGCTATGGATAGCGAACTGTGGACCATCACTGAGATTGGTCTTACCGATCTATGCAAGATGGCAGAGGCTGATGACATTCGCAAGTACACTCTACTGAACCTCACAGCGAAGGATGTCATCTGCTCCTGTCTGCCCCGAAATCAGTTCAGGCACGTCATGCACCTCAATCACGCGAAGCTAATCTGGGACCGGCTTTCTGAGGTCTATGAACGTCATCTTAATCGTCATGATCCTTGGCTTGATGACTACAAGGAGTCTCTTAAAGAGATGACCTTTCCACCTGAATCGTCTTCATCTTCACCATGCCTCATGGCAGGGGGTGCTAAGGTAACTGAATGCTACCTCTCTGAAACTAGTGATGATGAATCAGGTGATGAATTTGGCCCCAGCTATGCCAAACTTGCTTCCCTTGCCACTAAACAACAAAGAGCTTTGGAAAAGGTTCAAAACATGCTTAGTAAGAGCGATGATATGTTGGGCGAAGAAATGGATCAGTCAAAAGAATTGGCTGAGAGTCTTCAGAGACTTCATTCCAAGTTTGACGCCCTTCAAGATCAACATAATGCTCTCTTGTCTGATCATGAGAAACTTTCTTCTGAATGTCTTCAAAGAAAGCAAGATCTCGAAAAGATAAGAGTGGATTATGGAGATCTTCTGAAGGAGCG
>NW_025305182.1:0-785 GCF_018294505.1 Triticum aestivum
GAGATGTTAGAGTGCAGTACACTTTGCTCGGTAGGGGTGGCCGTGAGACCGCTGTGACTACGGACGTATGGTCATGTGGGTTCATCAATTTTCCAACCTTCTAACCCCTCCTACGGGTGCCATGGGCCTCCTTTTATAGATTAAGGGGTCTCCACAATGACAAAGTAGTCATTATCCACTGATATGATAGCAAATAGTGCTATCATACCAAACTCTGCAGGCTGACAGGGTGCATTAAATGGACCGCTTAGTGTCACATCACTGGTTGCCTTGCAAGGCTTGTCGGGCTATCTTTCCAGCTCTGCGCCTGTTCTCTTGACACATCGCAAGACGAGTGTCACTTGTGGGTTTCTTCTATAGAAAATGGCTGCCACTTAAACATCTTGTGGCTTGACACCGCACTGATTGACGACACGGGTCGTGTTGGATTGGTTGGTGGGGTGATTCTGCACCCGCGAGCCCCGGCAGACCTTGTCGGGGTGCCTTGGTCGCCTGCTTCTGGTGGTGGCCTCGCCCCTTGCCGGGCTTGCCTGCCCAACAAGGGAGGCCCTTCTCTTGCCGATATATTGCTCTCTGGCTTGATCTTGGACTCTTTGAACTGTATGTTGGCTCCTCAAATCTCTTGGTCCCCCAATCTTTGACTTAAGTTGTGCCTCAATCTTGTTCTTATTCCTCTACACAGTCTGGGCAACGGACCCAGGGTCTGTTGCACTGACAATGTTTGATGTGGTTGACCTTCCCCTGCCGTACAACGGAATCCTTGGTCGCCCAGCCTTGGAAAAATT
>NW_025305183.1:0-785 GCF_018294505.1 Triticum aestivum
ATATATATATATATATATATATATATATATATATATATATATATCCAATTGGGTGTAAGTTAGCATGGACTATTGTTGTTGACATCACCTAAAGGTGAATACGTTGGGAGGCAACACAATAAGCCCCTATCTTTCTCAGTGTCCGGCTGAAACTCTATAACCACAAGTATTGCGTGAGTGTTAGCAATTGTAGAAGACTATATGATAGTTGAGTATGTGGACTTGCTGAAAAGCTCTATTCTTGACTCTTTGTGATGTTACAATAAATTGCAATTGCTTCAATGACTGAGATTATAGTTTGTTAGCTTTCAATGAAGTTTTTGAACCATACTTGACATTGTGAATTGATTGTTACTTGAGCATAAGAATTCATATGAAAAAATCTATATATGTTGCTGTTATAAGAATGATCATGATGCCCTCATGTTCGTATTTTATTTTTATCGACACCTTTATCTCTAAACATGTGGACATATTTTTCGATTTCGGCTTCCGCTTGAGGACAAGCGAGGTCTAAGCTTGGGGGAGTTGATACGTCCATTTTGCATCATGCTTTTATATCAATATTTATTGCATTATGGTCTGTTATTACACATTATATATCAATACTTATGGCTATTCTCTCTTATTTTATAAGGTTTACCATGAAGAGGGGGAATGCCGACAGCTGGAATTCTGGCTGAAAAAGGAGCAAACATTGGAAACCTATTCTGCACTGCTCCAAAAGACCTGAGACTCCACGAAACTTCATTTTGGAATTAATAAGAAATATTGACCGGAAGAAA
>NW_025305184.1:0-785 GCF_018294505.1 Triticum aestivum
TTTTTTTTTACATGTTAATTACAAACTAGCCGTATACATGTTAATTACACACGTGGCATATATTATTAACTGTCTTCAAATATATTTTTAGTGTATATTATTTTCAATGTTATATATTTATTCTTTTTTATTTCAATGTTTTCTTATAGTTATATATTTATTCTTTTTTATTTCATATAGATTTTTAAATTTTTTATAGTTATAGTTTTCCTTTTTTATGTGTTATTATTTCATATAGATTTTTATTTTTTTTAAACTGCTCGGCCCTCTCCTCTCCCGGAACCAGACAGAGGGGAGGGGAGGGGAGGCGCCGAATTCGAGCAGCTTCGTCCGCCAAGGCCGTGGCCTGGTCGACGGGGAGGGTGGTGGAACGCCGAATTCGAGACTTGTGAGAGGCCGCCTACTCATGATTTTATCGCGCTCCAAGTATTTAATAATATTCACGCTGCATCGTTACCGCAGAACGTCTACTACCGTGTCATTGCCGTCCGTGAGGGGGGCCACACCCCGGAGACGCGTGCCGCCTCTTCGGACATGCCACCACACCACCCTGCATGTATGAGGGCCCGGTGCGACGCTCCGGTGGCATTGCTACCCCCCAGGGCCCCCGTCCCGCCTAACCCTGTAGCGTTTGGCCACGGGATCTAGCCCTTTGACTTTGCACGGACGGGATTTGACCAGTGGACCTCTCCACCCGGTTGTGTTAGGTCAGCCCATAGGAACACTTTGGAGCAACATCCGGGCCAGGCCCACAGCAAGATCCCCTCCGTGTAGACCCGACGCGT
>NW_025305185.1:0-785 GCF_018294505.1 Triticum aestivum
AGAGGGTTACGGCAAAAACTGGATGCACTTCGTGTACAAAACGGACAATCTCTTTCGAAGTATCAGGATTTCATACGGAAACTCGTCTGTTACAAAGGGATTTCATTTTTTTGAACTTATTTGAACTCCACAATTTTTCTGTGTTCAAAATGCACCATTCAAAGCCACATCATCAATTTTCAACCCTTTCTGACTTCATTTATTATTTTTCATGCATTTACTGATTATTTTGAGCTATATGACCCTGTAATTGAAAAGCATTTCAAATGAACTGTGAAAAGGTTGAAAGTTGGCATGGTATCATCATTTGACCCACATAGCATGTGCAAGAAAGCACAGAGGGTTACGGCAAAAACTAGATGCACTTTGTGTACAAAACGGACAATCTCTTTCGAAGTATCACGGTTTCATACGGAAACTCGTCTCTTACAAAGGGATTTCATTTTTTTTAACTTATTTTAACTTCATAGTTTTTCTGTCTTCAAAATGCACCATTCAAAGCCACATCATCAATTTTCAACCCTTTCCGACTTCATTTATTATTTTTCATGCATTTACTGATTATTTTGAGCTATAAGACCCTGAAATTGAAAAGCATTTCAAATGAACTCTGAAAAGGTTGAAAGTTGGCATGGTATCATCATTTGACCCACATAGCATGTGCAAGAAAGCAGAGAGCGTTACAGCAAAAACTGGATGCACTTTGTGTACGAAACGGACAATCTCTTTCGAAGTATCAGGGTTTCATACGGAAACTCGTCTGTTACAAAGGGATCTCATTTTTT
>NW_025305186.1:0-785 GCF_018294505.1 Triticum aestivum
TATCCCGCCTTCTTCCCGGAGGAACCCAAATCTCGGGACGAGATTCTTTTGAGTGGGGGTGAGTTGTCACACCCTAGCTAGTCATGCATTAGAGTGTTGCATCATGTTTACTCTTTCATCAGAAACTTGAAATGGGGATGACAGAACCCCCAGTCCCCTCTGAAACCAACTAGGGTTACTAAAATAATTTTTCAATGAACCTGAAATGCCCTTCTAAAATGCCCATCATTTTTGTCTTGGTTCAGAACCTCTGCCAAAAGTGGTGCACATTTTCCTAGGCCATCCTAGGGTTTTGAATTAAATCATAAATATTTGAATTTGGGCATTTAAAATAATATAAAATATTTAAATGCTCAAATATCTCCAAACTAAAATGTTTCATGTTGGAAATAATCCAACTATGGGCCAGGAATAGTTTGGTGATTTTTGAAGTTGCCTAGGTATTTTATTAAATTCAACAAAGTTGCAGATATATTAAATAAAACAAAAACAGAAGAAAAGGGAAAAAACTTACCTGTCGCCCACCAGCCAGCCCACCTGGCCGGCCCAGCCCGGCCACCGATCCAGCGAGCAGCTTGGCTTGCCAGGCAGGCAGCCAAGGTGCTCGGCGGCGGCACCGCAGCTCGCCACGCAGCTGCTCGCCGCCTCGCCGCCTCCCTCGCCCGGCTAACGCCGTGAACCGGCCTCCCTCTCTCCCCCGAACCCCCCAGACACCCCCTCTCCTCTCCAGCTCCTCCCCCTCGCACGCCCCAGCCATGGCCGACGCCATCGCCGCCACCCCCTCG
>NW_025305187.1:0-785 GCF_018294505.1 Triticum aestivum
TCGGTTAACCGTTGGAGCATCAAACGAAGTCCAAATGGTACGAAACTTGACAGGCGGTCTACCGGTAGTAAACCAAGGCTGCTTCGCAAGTCTCGGTCCAATCCGGAAATGTTTAATCCCCACACACGAAAGAAAGGTAGAAATGACCACCGGAGGAGAACGAAGCGCTGAAATGCAAAACGGACACGTATGCAAATGCAATGCACATGATGACATGATATGAGATGCATGACAACGATAACAACACACGGAGGCAAAAACCTGAACCCGAGAAAATAAAATAACTTAAAGCCGGAAACGGCAAGAGTTGGATTACATATTGGGTAAATCATGTCCGGGCTGTTACAACACTCCACCACTACGAGAGGATCTCGTCCCGAGATCTAGGACTGAAAGAACGCCGGGTATTCAGAACGGAGGTGATCCTCGCATTCCCAGGTAGCTTCACGGTCGGAATGGTGTGACCACTTGACTTTGAGGAATTTGATTGACTTGTTGCGAGTCTTGCGTTCAGTCTCTTCAAGAATAGCCACGGGGTGCTCACGATAAGAGAGATCTTCTTGGAGCTCAATGTCCTCGAAGTTGACGGTGCGGTCAGGAGTCTTGAAGCACTTTCGGAGCTGAGAGACATGGAACACGTCATGAACATTCGCAAAGTTTGAAGGAAGCTCGAGTTGATAGGAGAGATCGCCTCTCTTGCTGACGATCTTGAAAGGTCCGACGTATCTAGGGGCGAGCTTCCCTTTGATACCGAAGTGATGAGTACCTTTCATTGGAGAGACACG
>NW_025305188.1:0-785 GCF_018294505.1 Triticum aestivum
ATCAGGGGCTACTGTCTATACTGTGATATTTTCTCACAATTTTGTTACTTACCTCAAAGCATGTTAGGAGGCTGGCACAGGCTTCGATCAATCCACTTTTGGCGGACCGAACTTTCTCAATCACCGCACTCATAAGGGTATGGTGTTCTTCAGCAATGGAAGCACCGCGAAGCACTTCCAGCAAGTTATCCGATGCGTCCGGATGGACAGAGGTCATCGGTACAAGCGGCTCGCCCTCCTTAGAGAGAGGCTGCCTGCCTGAATCCGGAACCACCTGGGTTTCCGGAGCCGCACTCGGCTGGGGGCCAGACTTGTTGCCGCCCCCGTCATCGGAATCCATGGGGGTCTTCCCTCCCATGTGCCCATCGACTGCGATTTCGCCTGGGGGCGTCTCCAGAGCTGTCTCCCCATGGTCCGGTATCCTCTAAGACAACACCTCGGTGTCGTCCGCGGGCCTGGGGGAGGAGGCTGTCGGAAGTGAATCGCTGTTCATCACCGACGGGCCTGGCGACCCCAACGAAGAGGATACCTCGATGTGGGATTTGGCCGGACTGCACATGCATGTTCGGCATGATAAGAAGCAATAAAGCAAAACATACTGGAAGTATTAAAGAGTCCGGATGCTTACGACTTAGCCAGGGGCTTGTTCCTGGGCAGCCACTCCTCGCCGCTATAGGTGGCCGTGGTGGAGTGGTCCGGAAGGAAGGTCTTTCCCTTCTTGGACGCCTCAGCCTCCCCCTGTGGGGCGGCTTTTATCTTCTCCCCCACCTGGTTGGGGGGGGGGG
>NW_025305189.1:0-785 GCF_018294505.1 Triticum aestivum
TCTGCGGTAACGATGCGGCGTCAATATTACTAAATACTCGGAGCACGATAAAATCATGATTTTTTTTGCACGACGTGGCACATGTGCTATAGGAACGATGATATTTTTTCATAATTTTTGGTGATGGAGAAGTATCCGAAAAATTCCCTCTACGCGGATTGCCCTTCGCGCATCTATGGCTGTGGCCGGCGGCCTCCGGGGGCTAGCATGCCGCCAAATCTTCCGCCGGCGGCCTCTCACAAGTCTGGAAGTGTTGTCGCGGTTGCAAACGCCTGGCTCGCGTGTCCGGGGTGTGCTCCCCTCACGAACGGCGCTGCCGCCGGCACCTGGAGGGGGGAAACGGACGCGTGGGGTCTACACGGAGGGGATCTTGCTGTGGGTCTTCCCCGAATGTTGCTCCAATGTGTTCCTATGGGCTGACCTAACACAACCGGGTGGGGAGGTCCATTGGTCAAAGCCCGTCCGTGCAAAGTCAAAGGGGTAGATCCCGTGGTCAAACGCTACAGGGTTAGGCGAGACGGGGGCACTTGGGGGTAGCAATGCCACCGGAGCGTCGCACCGGGCCCTTATACATGCGGGGTGGTGTGGTGGCATGTCCGAAGAGGCGGGACGCGTCTCCGGGGCGTGGCCCCCCTCACGGACGGCGATGACACGGTAGTAGACGTTCTGCGGTAACGATGCGGCGTCAATATTACTAAATACTCGGAGCACGATAAAATCATGATTTTTTTGCACGACGTGGCACATGTGCTATAGGAACGATGATATTTTTTCATAATTTTTGG
>NW_025305190.1:0-785 GCF_018294505.1 Triticum aestivum
CCTTGAGAATTTTGAGCACCTCGAAAATGGCTCAAGGGTCATCAAGGGTGAGCTCATCAAACTCACCGAGTCTCATGCTCAACTTGAAGCTTCTTATTTAAAAGAGCTTGCCAAGTTGCCTTCTCCTCTTGTTGTTAATGATGATGCTTGTGCTACTAATTATATTACTTGTGAAGCATCCATTTTGAAGGAGAATATTGAGCTACGGGCTCAACTTGAGGTGCTATCTTGCAATTATGGGAAATTGGAAGAAAGTCATGAAAAGCTCTCAAGCTCTCATGATGATCTTCTAGTATCCCATAGTGTGCTAAAGATAGCTCATGAGGCCATGATTGCCAGGGTAACATCTAGTGAGCCTCATGTGGATACTAGCACTACTTCTAGTCAAAATAGTATATTGCCATGTGCTAGTCCTTGTAATTCATCTACTCACAACGTTGGTACATCTTGTGATGAATTGCTTTCCTTGCCTTGTTACTCTAACGATGAAGCTTATACTTCCTCTAGTACTTGTGTTGAGACTAACCATGTAGAGGAAATCAAAGATCTCAATTCCCAAGTCACTTCTTTGAAGAAAGACTTGGAAAAGTGTCATGAAGGGAAGGCCACACTCAACAATATCTTGAGTGTGCAAAAATCCCCCAATGACAAAGGTGGACTTGGATTCAACTCCAACAAGAAGAAGAAGTCCAAGTTGAACAAGAAGAAGGGCCAAGAACAAGTCAAGAATTCGGCCAAGATTGTTTGCTTCAAGTGCAAAGTTGAAGGGCATCATGTTAGATCTT
>NW_025305191.1:0-785 GCF_018294505.1 Triticum aestivum
TCCGCTGCGGACTCCGCAGGCGTCGTTCCGCCGCTCCTGCCGCAAGCTGATCACACTGCCCCGCTGGCGGGGTTGGCGGCGTCCGCCCCGGCCGCGGGCCTTGCGGCGTCCGCACCGGCCGCGAGCTTTGCGGCGCCCGCCCTGGCTGCGGTCCCGCCTCCTCCCGCATCGGCTTCGGTGCCTCCGGCTGCCTCCATGGTGTTTACACCCCAGGCAGCCTCCTCGATGGGATTGTCTTCGCCGCCGCCGTTTCACTTCGGTCATCTCATCACCATCAAGCTCTCCGCCGACAACTACATCTTCTGGCGTGCGCAGGTTCTCCCGCTCTTGGGGAGTCACTACCTGCTAGGCTACGTCGACGGATCGCTTCCCTGCCCACCCGCGCTGGTAGACAGCGTGCACGGTCCGGTCTACAATCCGGCCCATCGCGTCTGGACGGGGCAGGACCAGGCGAACCTCTCCTCCATCCAGGGGTCGCTCTCGCCGGCAGTTGTCGGCCTTGTTGTCTTCGCGAAGACGTCTCATGAGGCCTGGACCATCCTTGAGCGCACCTTTGCAGCGCAGTCCCAGGCTCGTGTCTCTGCACTCCGTCGTCAGCTTGGAGAGTGTCAGAAGCTTGACTCCACTGCCACTGAGTTCTACAACAAGGTCAAGGGCCTCGCCGACACATTGGCCTCCATTGGACAGCCCCTCACCGACTCCGAGTTCAACTCGTTTATTGTCAATGGTCTTGATGAGGAGTATGATGCCTTAGTCGAGATCATCAACGAGCGGGGCAACTCGAC
>NW_025305192.1:0-785 GCF_018294505.1 Triticum aestivum
TGTAACGCCCCAGATATACTTTCCATATTTGTATCCAACTCTTGCCGTCTCCGGTGCTAAGTTATATTTATTTCTCGGGTTGGGTCTTTGTCTCCGTGTGTTGTTTTTCTTTTTCGTGCATCTCTTATCATGTCATCACGTGCATTGCATTTGCATACATGTTCATCTCATGCATTCGAGCATTTTCCCCGTTGTCCGTTTTGCATTCCGGCGCTTCGTTCTCCTCCGGTGGTCATTTCTAGTCTTCTTTCGTGTGTGGGGTTTAAACATTTCCGGGTTGGACCGAGTCTTGCCAAGCGGCCTTGGTTTACTACCGGTAGACCGCCTGTCAAGTTTCGGGTCATTTGGACTTCGTTTGATACTCCAACGGTTAACCGAGGGACCGAAAAGGCCTCGTGTGTGTTGCAGCCCAACACCCCCCAAATTTGGCCCAAAACCCACCAAACTCTGCTCCATGTCCTAGAGCGTTCGATCACGATCGTGTGGGCGAAAACCGCACCTCATTTGGACTCTCCTAGCTCCCTCTATGCCTATTTATACCCCCTCCATTCGGATTTCTTCTTCCCCCGTCCGAAACCCTAGTAAAAAAAACACAGATCCATCTTCCCCGCGCCGGGCCGGACGTGTCCGCCCGCGCCGGACGTTGTCCGCCCCGCCGCCACACCCACTCATGCGCCGCCACGTGGGCCGCGCCCACATCGCCGCCGCTGGGCCCGCCAGGCCCACGGGGAGCCCTCGCGAGCCCATCTCGCATCGCCGCCGCCGCCTGTCTTCCTCCCTCTCCG
>NW_025305193.1:0-785 GCF_018294505.1 Triticum aestivum
GGTTTCCATGATTAACGAACCCTTGGGTGCGTTTACGTGTCGGTCATCAACACTCGCAGTTTTGGCCGATCCTGGCCCATTTCTTGCATAATTTACTCACTGTTTTGGGGTCCCGAAGTGTTTTCCATATTTGTTGAACCCCATGGTGCCCTTATGTGTCGGTCATCAACACTAGCAGTTTTGGCCGATTCTGGCCCGTTTCTTGGATTATTACTCACTGTTTTGGCGTCCCGAAGCAATATCCATAGTTGTTGAACCCCAAGGTGCGCTTACGTGTCGCTCATCAACATTGGCAATTTTGGCCAATTCTGGCCCGATTCATGGATTAGTTTTTGTCTATAAGCTCACTGTTCAGGGGTCGCGGAGTGGTTTCCATGATTAACGAACCCAGGGGTGCGTTTACGTGTCGGTCATCAACACTCGCGGTGTGGCCCATTCTGGCCCGTTTCTTGGATTATTGTTTTGGGGTCCAGAAGCGATTTCCATAGTTGTTGAACCCCAAGGTGCGCTTACGTGTCAGTCATGAACACTGGCAATTTTGGCCGATTCTAGCCCGTTTCTTGGAATATTACTCACTGTTTTGGGGCCCCGGAGCGATTTCCATAGTTGTTGAACCCCAAGGTGCCCTTATGTGTCGGTCATCAACACTGGCAGTTTAGGCCGATTCTGGCCAATTTTTTGGATTCTTACCCACTGTTTAGGGGTCCCGGAATGATTTCCATGATTAATGAACCCTGGGTGCGTTTACGTGTCGGCCATCAACACTGGCAGTTTTGGCCGATTCT
>NW_025305194.1:0-785 GCF_018294505.1 Triticum aestivum
CACGCGCCGGCCGCCCCAGCCCCTGGCGCCTCGCTCCCGCGCCGCTCCGCGACAGCCGACGCCAGCTGCCGTGGCCACGGCCTCGTCCGCCCCTAAGTGCCCCGTGCCTCCCGCTCGTCGGCTCCCCGGATCGCCGCCTCGTTTCCGTCCTGTAGCGGCCCTACTGCTGCGCCGCGACGACAAGCAGCCTCGGCCCCCTGCGCCGCCGTGGCTGCCGGCGCCCAACGCCGTTTTCCCCCTGTCGACCTGGACGGGTGCCTAGCGCCCGCTCCATTCGCCCGCCAGCGCCCGAACCCACTAAGGCCCCTGGGGCCTATGACAGATGGGCCCCACGCCCAAAGAACGTAAAAAAAACAGAAAGAAATATATAAAAAAATTATTATAATTAAAAAAATGAATAAGAACTAATTAATTAATTAATTAATCAATTAATTAAGTAAATAATTAATCTAATTAATCCTGGTTAATTAACCTAATAACTAATTAACCTAATTAACTACTGTTAATTAAACTTAATTAGGTTAATTAGTTAACAGTGTATGACGAATGGGACCCACCTGTCAGGGTTGACTCAGTCAACCCCTGTTGACTGCTGACGTCAGCATGACATCATGCTGACGTCATAAATACATTTTTTCGAATTAATTAAATAAATAATTAAATTCCAAAATTGTTAAAATCTTTTAAAAATCATATCTTTTAATCCGTAACTCGGATTAAAATATTTTCAACATGAAAGTTGCTCAGAGCGACGAGACGATTCCGGATACGCAGTCCGTTCGTCC
>NW_025305195.1:0-785 GCF_018294505.1 Triticum aestivum
GTTCATTTTGTAGTGATTTTCAATTTCACGGTCATTTAGCGCTCTAAACAAATCTGTAAATGACTGAAAATACCAAATGCTGTCAGAAAGTGTTGAAATTGATGGCGTCGCTTTGAATGGTGCATACGGAATGCAAAAAAAGTCTGAGTTCAAATAAGTTTTAAAAAATGAAGTGCCCGTATAACACATGAGTTCTCGTCCGAAACCATGATACTCCGAAAGAGATTGTCCAGTTTGTACACGAAGTGCCTCCAGGTTTTGCAGTAACCCTCTCTACTCCTTTGCACATGCTATGTGGGGGAAATGATGATACCATGCCAAGTTCCAACATTTTCAGGGTTCATTTTGTAGTGATTTTCAATTTCACGGTCATTTAGCTCTCTAAACAAATCAGTAAGTGACTGAAAAATAGCAAATGATGACAGAAAGTGTTGAAAATTGACGAAGTCGCTTTGAATGGTGCATACGGAATGCAAAAAAAGTCTGGAGTTCAAATAAGTTTAAAAAATGAAGTGCCCATGTAACAGATGAGTTCTCGTCTGAAACCCTGATACTCCGAAAGAGATTGTCCAGTTTGTACACGAAGTGCGTCCAGTTTTTGCCGTAACCCTCTCTACTCTTTTTCCAAATGCTATGTGGGTGAAATGAAGATACCATGCCAAGTTTCAACATTTTCAGAGTTCATTTTGTAGTGATTTTCAATTTCACGGTCATTTAGCTCTCTAAACAAATCGGTAAATGACTGAAAAATAGCAAATGATGTCAGAAAGTGTTGAAAATTGATG
>NW_025305196.1:0-785 GCF_018294505.1 Triticum aestivum
GTATCACGTGCTCGACTCGGCGTCCGTCGTCGCTACCGCGACGACGTCCGCCTCGACTCGCGTTACTATAAGATAGACAGGGTGGCATTCGTGTCACGTGCTCGTCTCGGAGTCCGTCGTCGCTACCGTGACGACGTCCGCCCCGATTCGCGTTACCCTAAGATAGACAGGGTGGCGGTGGTGCCACGTTCTCGTCTCGGCGTCCGTCGTCTCTACATTGTAGACGTCCGCCTTGACTCGCGTTACCCTAAGATAGACAGAGTGGCGGTGGTGCCACGTGCTCATCTCGGCGTCCGTCGTCGCTACAGTGACGACGTCCGCCTCGACTCGCTTTACCCTAAGATAGACAGGGTGGCGGTGGTGCCACGTGCTCGTCTCGGCGTCCATCGTCCCTACAGTGTAAACGTCCGCCTCGACTCGCGTTGCCCTAAGATAGACAGGGTGGCAGTGGTGTCACGTGCTCGTCTCGGCGTCCGTCGTCGCTACAGCCACGACGTCCGCCTCGACTCGCGTTACCCTAAGATAGACAGGGTGGCAGTGGTGCCACGTGCTCGTCTCGGCGTCCATCGTCGCTACAGCCACGACGTCCGCCTCGACTCGCGTTACCCTAAGATAGACAGGGTGGCAGGGGTGTCACGTGCTCGTCTCGGCGTCCGTCGTCGCTACCACAACGACGTCCGCCTCGACTCGCGTAACCCTAAGATAGACACGGTGGCATTGGTGTCACGTGCTCGTCTCGGCGTCCATCGTCGCTACCTCGACAACGTCCGCCTCGACTCGCGTAA
>NW_025305197.1:0-785 GCF_018294505.1 Triticum aestivum
ATTGGTCCCGGTTGGTGCCACCAACCGGGACCAAAGGCCCCCTTTAGTCCCGGTCGATGGCACCAACCGGGACCAAAGGCCTCTTGCTGCCCACGTCGCGCCAAAAGTTTAGTCCCACCTCGCTAGTTGAGAGGGGCTCGGAGTGGTTTATAAGCCCCTCTGCGGCTGTATAGCAGGCTTCTGGGCCTAACTTTGGCGCGCTGCCCGTTGAGCCCTCTAGCCCTTTTGGGCCTGTATTTGCAAACCCGAGGGTTGGAGGGCCCAGCGGGCAGCGCCCCAATAATTTTTTTTGCTGTCCGCATCGCGGCCAAAAGTCTAGTCCCACCTCGCTAGCCGAGGGGCGCCCGCACCAGTTTAAATGCCGCGGCGCGGCTGCTGTTTCGAACTCCTCTCTATAGCAGGCTTCTGGGCCTAACTTTGGCGCGCTGCCCGTTTAGCCTCCTAGCCCTTCTGGGCCTGTATTTGCAAACCTGAGGGTTGGAAGGCTAAGCGGGCAGCGCCCCAACAATTTTTTTGCTGTATTTAGTTTTTATGTTTTCTTTTTTGCTTTATTTATTTTGTTTTGTTTCTACTTACAACAAAAAACTTATTTATTTTATTTTATTTTGTTTCTAATTAATTATTTATTTTACTTTATGATAATTCTTTTTGCTATTAAAGTTTCTATCAAAAAAAGTTTTTTATGAATTTTTTTTTGCTGTATTTAGTTTTTTTGTTTTCTTTTTTGCTTTATTTATTTTGTTTTGTTTCTACTTACAACATAAAACTTATTTATTTTATTTTAT
>NW_025305198.1:0-784 GCF_018294505.1 Triticum aestivum
ATGTTTTTTAAACTTATTTGAACTCCGGACTTCTTTTGGGTTCAGTATGCAGCATTCAAAGCGACGTCATCAATTTCCAACATGTTCTGACATCATTTGTTGTTTTTCAGTCATTTACCTAATTGTTTAGAGAGCTAAATGATCGTGAAATTGAAAATCACTACAAAATGAACTGTGAAAATGTTGAAACTTGGCATGGTATCATCATTTCACCCGCATAGCATGTGCGAAAGAGTGGAGAGGGACACGGCAAAAACTGGACGCACTTCGTGTACAAATTGGACAATCTCTTTCGGAGTATCAAGGTTTAGGACGAGAACTCATCTGTTACACGGGCACTTCAATGTTTTTTAAACTTATTTGAACTCCGGATTTCTTTTGTGTTCAGTATGCAGCATTCAAAGACACCTCATGAATTTCCAACGTGTTCTGACATCATTTGTTGTTTTTCAGTCATTTACCTAATTGTTGAGAGAGCTAAATGACCGTGAAATTGAAAATCACTACAAAATGAACTGTGAAAATGTTGAAACTTGGCATGGTATCATCATTTCACCAGCATAGCATGTGTGAAAGAGTAGAGAGGGTCACGGCAAAAACTGGACGCACTTCGTGTACAAACTGGACAATCTCTTTCGGAGTATCAGGGTTTCGGACGAGAACTCATCTGTTACACGGGCACTTCAATGTTTTTTAAACTTATTTGAACTCCAGACTTCTTTTGTGTTCAGTATGCAGCATTCAAAGCGACGTCATCAATTTCCAACATGTTTTGACATCATTT
>NW_025305199.1:0-784 GCF_018294505.1 Triticum aestivum
GTCATGTTGACAGGATTTCTCAGAGCAAGACTTCAAGACAATAATGGTGTTCAAATCAACGTTCATTTGAAGTGCACCCTGGATCGTGAAGATTATACTAGTTTGCGTTTCCCCTTCATCCTACCCTACGCTTGAATCTCGAGACGAGATTCTTGTTTAGTGGGGGTGAGTTGTCACATCCCTAGTTTCTGGCATTGCTCTAGGCTAGCTTCATGTGTGCATCATGTCTATATTTTTGAAACTTGAATTGAGGAATATTGGAAGCCTCAAAACCCTAAATAAAAGAGGGGCAAAAACCCTAGAAATCTCATTCATTGCTCCAAAAGGCTCTTCTTAAATGTTTGATAATTTTTGGTAAGGGTTCTGGTCCCAACCAAAATATTGAACATTTTTAAGGATTTATTTTTGGGACTTTGGATTTAATTCATTAGTTATTTGAATTTGAATTATATTCATATAATTAGAATATAATTTCAAATACCCCCTGAAATATTTTATAAGCTTTTGGAAAAGTCCATCTAGCAATATAAAATATTCAGAGGAGCTTTGGCATTGTTTGAATTATTATTTTAATTCAAAACAATGGCAAAAGAATTAAAAAAAAAAAGAAAACAGAACTGAAATAGAAATAAAAGAGAGAGAGAGAAGGAAGTACCTGGGCCACTTACCTGTAGCCGGCCCAGCTCTCCCCCCCCCACCTGGCCGGCCCAGCCCACCTCCTCCCCCTTGTCTTCTTCCTCCCCTCGCACCGAAGCAGCTCGGTGGCGAGCGCCGACGCTGCCCC
>NW_025305200.1:0-784 GCF_018294505.1 Triticum aestivum
GTCGCCACGCAGCTGCCCGCACTGCTCTCACTCTCCCTCGCCCTCCCCCTCTTCCCCTGCTCTCTCTCCCTCTCACCCGAAGCACTGCCGCCGCCGCAGCTCGTCACCGACGCGCTCCCCGCCGTCCCCTCGCCCCTCCGTAGAGCCCCCGAGCTCCGCCGCGACCCCCTCTACCTCCTCGTCAAGCCACGCACCTCCGGACGGCCTCCATCGCCGCTATCGCCCTCGTCTTCCTCCTCGGGCTCCGCCGTCCGTCGCCGTCGATTCGCCGTCACCGGTTCTCCCCCGACCCCGCTGTGCTGCTCTGCGTGATCGCGGTGAGCTCCGCCGCCGTTCCCCTCTCTTCTCCCTTCCGTTCCCGTGCCGTAGCGCCGCTCCCCACCACGGCCGAAGCCTCTCGCCGCCGTCCATGTCGCCGTCGCCGTCTTGGCCCGCCTCCGCCCAAACCAAGCCCCCCTTCGCGCTTCTGGTGCCACGAGGGTGCCGCCGAGCCCCTCAGGTGGCCTCCCCGTGCCCCGCAGCCCGATTCCGCTCGCGGCCGAACTCCGGCCGCCGCCCTGAGCTTCGCTCCGGCGAGCTCCGGCCTCCCCCGCTGCTTCCACCTACCCTACCAGATGCGCGAGAGCCCGGGCTACGCCCCGGTGCTCTCCGACGCCGTCCCCGTAGCCTGTGGCGCGGACTCCGCCGCGTCCAGAGGTCGCCGGCGACGAGCCCCGTCGCCTGAGCCCTGCCAGGTGGGGCCGGCCCGTCAGGTGATTAGCTTAGTGCTAATCACCGTTAACTA
>NW_025305201.1:0-784 GCF_018294505.1 Triticum aestivum
AATAAGTCATTAAAAATAAGCATCTATGCTCATTTTTTAGTTAAGTTAATCACAACTATTTTTGCTTCTATTTATTTCTGAGTAGTTTTTTATATAGTTTTTCTTCTTTTCTGCTATATTTATTTTTTTCTTTTTATTTTTGAGTTGTAATAAGTCATTAAAAATAAGCACAACTATTAAAAATAAGTCATTAAAAATAAAAAAGAGGCGCAATGCTCGTTAATTTGCTTCAAGCCGTTCGGAATAGTGTCAACTGCACTACACATAGCTCTGTGCAGTCTACCCTATTCCTCAAGGCTTGAAGCTAACCAACGTGCAGGTGGGAATTAAGCCTCTTCTTCATCGTCTCTGCACTCAGGGCTTATAAACAGCTGCGAGTGCCTCTCCCTTGGCGAGGTGGGACTAAAAAAACAGCTGCAGAAAGAATCCACTAAAAAACAGTTGCAGAAAATAAAAAATTAGACGGGTCCATTGGTACCGGTTGGTGGCGCCAACCGGTACCAATGCCCCTCTTTGGTACCGGTTGGTGGCGCCAACCGGTACCAATGCCCCTCTTTGGTACCGGTTGGTGCCACCAACCGGTACCAATGCCCATCTTTTATCCTGATTGGAGCCACCAACCGGGACCAAAGGTCCTCGTTTCCCGCCCTTTGGGCTGCCGAAAAGAGGCCTTTGGTCCCGGTTGGTGGCTCCAACCGGGACAAAAGGCGGGCATTGGTACCGGTTTGACGTACGAACCGGGACCAAAGCCTTTGCTATATAAATAGCACTGCCGCCCCGCCCC
>NW_025305202.1:0-784 GCF_018294505.1 Triticum aestivum
CCGCCGCCGTTCGCCGCCCCCTCGCCACCCCAAGCCCCGCCGCACCCCGCCGCACCTCGCCGCCCCCTCGCCGGACTCCGCCGGAGCCCGCCGACCCCGCCGGAGCCGTCCCGACGAGGTATCGTCCCGATGCCGTTTACCGGTTTTCTGAAGAAAAAAAAACCGTTCGTTTTTAAAAAAAAAACCTAGATCGGTTTATTTTCTTCGGTTTTATTATTTAGTGAACGTTCACCGACCCGTTCGTTTCAACGAACGTGTTCGTCGGATTTTCTCTGTTAACGAACGTCCGTTCTTTAACCGTTCGTCAGTTTTTCTTTTTTGTTGGATTTTTCCTGATTATTTCAGATCTCGATTTCTGATCGGATCTTCGTTTTCGTTTAACTTTTCGCTCGTTTATCGGAATCAGGCGATTCAAGCGCCTAGAGTTTCGTCTCGAAATTCTCTTTCCGTTTAACCTACTCAAACAAGTTTTTGCTACTGTAAAATTTGACCTAGATCCAGATTAGTAAACGAAGCTTGTTTCTTTCGCCGTTTGACTTTCGTTGCTTCGTTCGAGTTGATTCTTTTTGCAAACCGGAGTTCTTAAGTTGAACTTTCTGGTTGGATCTTTCATTCGAGTTTTACCTGTGCATTAGATGAGTACTTATTGTTTGCTTGTTTGTTTGCGATAGAGTACCCGGAGTGCGCCGCTTGTTACTTCGAATCGCTAGGTTTCGCGGATCATCAGCAAGGCAAGTAACACTTTGATCATACCTTCCATACCCAGTTTTTATTGCATTAGATC
>NW_025305203.1:0-784 GCF_018294505.1 Triticum aestivum
CTGTTTCCCCCCTCCGGGTGCCGGCGGCGGCGCCGTTCGTGAGGGGGGCCACGCACCGGAGACGCGTGCCGCCTCTTCGCACATGCCACAACACCACCCCGCATGTATGAGGGCCCGGTACGACGCTCCGGTGGCATTGGTACCCCCCCAGGGCCCCCGTCCCGCCTAACCCTGTAGCGTTTGACCACGGGATCTAGCCCTTTGACTTTGCACGGACGGGCTTTGACCAGTGGACCTCTCCACCCGGTTGTGTCGGGTCGGCCCAGAGGGACATCGGGGAGCAACATCCGGGCCAGGCCCACAGCTACATCCACTCCGTGTAGACCCGACGCGTCCGTTTCCCCCCTCCGGGTGCCGGCGGCGACGCCGTCCGTGAGGGGGGGCACGCACCGGAGACGCGTGCTGGGCGTTTGCAACCGCCTCAACACTTCCAGACTTGTGAGAGGCCGCCTACGCAAGATTTTACGGTATGCTACCCCCCGAAGGCCGCCGGCCACAGTCGTAGACGTGCGAAGAGCAATCCGCGTAGAGGGAAGTGTTCAGATACTTCTCCATCACAAAAAATTATGAAAAATTACCATCAGTCCTATAGCACATGTGCCCACGTTGTGTAAAAAACTCATGATTTTATCGCGCTCCAAGTATTTAATAATATTCACGTTGCATCGTTACCGCAGAACGTCTACCACCGTTTCATTGCCGTCCGTGAGGGGGGCCACAACCCGGAGACGCGTGCCGCCTCTTCGGACATGCCACAACACCACCCCGCATGTATGAGGGCCCG
>NW_025305204.1:0-784 GCF_018294505.1 Triticum aestivum
GGGACTAATGTGAGCATTAGTCCCGATTCGAGCGGCTAAGACATCGGGAAGGTATTAGTCTCGGTTCAAATAGGACCTTTAGTCCCGGTTTGAGACCAGAACCAGGATTAAAGGGTGCGGTGCCCTTTAGTCCCGGTTCGTTTCTCAAACCGGGACTAAAGGTCTAACCTTTAGTCTCGGTTTGAGACACGAACCGGGACTAAAGGGTGCGATGCCCTTTAGTCCCGGTTCGTATCTCAAACCGAGACTGAAGGTCCCATTTTCAAACTCACTTTTAGCAATAGATTAATGATATGGCAAGCACAACGTTGATGCATTAAAAAGGATGCAACATATATGGAGAATATAGGAGTCAGGGTATTCATTGCACTCGTGTTGGCGGAAGCATTATCCAAAGTTATTGAGAAAACCTTGTCGGCAAGATTAAAATCATTCACAACTTTGAGTACAACTTGAGCAATGTTTAGACCACTATGTGCTACATCAATTAATTCAAATCCCGTGACTCTTTTTTGTAGATGCCAATGTTCGTTAACATAATGAGTTACCACACTAATGTAGTCTTGCTTTGCCCGACCAATCCAGATATCAGATGTTATCGACACTGAAAAAGTGCACGTAGAAATTCTTCTTTTATTTCTCTTTACCAGTTTTGTATAGCTTTTTAATATCCCTATTTGTAGTTTGTCTAGAAACTGGTCTATAATTAGGATTATGATAAGTTTGAATATATTCTACGAAACCATCAGATTCACCAAAACCTAGTGGTAAATCATTAGAAGCA
>NW_025305205.1:0-784 GCF_018294505.1 Triticum aestivum
AACAAGTCTCTAGTCCAGGTTTATCGCCTATTCGGGTTCCATCTGCAAGGAGATCCGGCCGGGGTGTCGCTTACGGCCCCAAACGATGTGTGCAGGGTTCCCAAGCCCACCAACCGGGTGCCACTTGGTACACCGGGCCACTGTGCCTAGTCTGTCCCAAGCCCACCTGTACCGGGTGCCACTTGGTAGACTACTAACACTACCTACAAACACCAGAAACTAGTTGCAACTCCTGGACAGAGATCATGTTGATTAATAAGTCGAGAGGGGTCGAGTTACCGGAACCCAATGTGTGGTAGTAGCTGTTCATGGATCACAAACACAGAACTCAGTTCCTGAGGACGGCTGCAATGAGACAACCCACCATGTACTCCTACATGGCCTCTCACCGCTACCTTTACCAAATCGTGTTCACACACTTAGCTCACACACAGTAGGACATGTTCACACGCCTCTGACTCATCCCCTCAGGTGGCCTCCCCGTGCCCCGCAGCCCGATCCCGCTCGCGCCCGAACTCCGGCCGCCGCCCCGAGCTTCGCTCCGGCGAGCTCTGGCCTCCCCCGCTGCTTCCACCTACCCTACCAGATGCGCGAGAGCCCGGGCTACGCCCCGGTGCTCTCAGACGCCGTCCCCGTGGCCTGTGGCGCGGACTCCGCCGCGTCCAGAGGTCGCCGGCGACGAGCCCCCGTCGCCTGAGCCCTGCCAGGTGGGGCCGGTCCGTCAGGTGATTAGCTTAGTGCTAATCACCGTTAACTAACCCCCCCCCCCTGACGCTGACCAGTG
>NW_025305206.1:0-784 GCF_018294505.1 Triticum aestivum
AGACCCTAAAACTGAAAAGCATTTCAAATGAACTCTGAAAAGGTTGAAATTTGGCATGGTATCATCATTTCATCCACATAGCATGTGCAAGAAAGTTGAGAGGGTTACGGCAAAAACTGGATGCACTTCGTGTACAAAACAGACAATCTCTTTCAACGTATCAGGATTTCATACGGAAACTCGTCTGTTACAAAGGGATTTCATTTTTTAAAACTTATTTGAACTCCTGACTTTTTATGTGTTCAAAATGCACCATTCAAAGCCACAACATCATTTTTCAATCCTTTCTGACTTCATTTGTTATTTTTCATGCATTTACTAATTATTTTGAGCTACAAGACCCTAAAATTGAAAAGCATTTCAAATGAACTCTGAAAAGGTTGAAAGTTGGCATGGTATCATCCTTTCATCCACATAGCATATGCAAGAAAGTTGAGAGGGTTACAGCAAAAACTGGATGCACTTCGTGTACAAAACGGACAATCTCTTTCAAAGTATCAGGATTTCATACGGAAACTCGTCTGTTACAAAGGGATTTCATTTTCTAAAACTTATTTGAACTCCTGACTTTTTGTGTGTTCAAAATACACCATTCAAAGCCACAACATCAGTTTTCAATCCTTTCTGACTTCATTTGTTATTTTTCATGCATTCACTAATTATTTTGAGCTATAAGACCCTAAAACTGAAAAGCATTTCAAATGAACTCTGAAAAGGTTGAAAGTTGGCATGGTATCATCATTTCATCCACATAGCATGTGCAAGAAAGTTGAGAGGGTTACGG
>NW_025305207.1:0-784 GCF_018294505.1 Triticum aestivum
GGTCCCCAAAGCGATTTCCATTGTTGTTGAACACCAAGGTACGCTTACATGTCGGTCATCATCACTCATAGATTTGGCCGATTCTGGCCCGTTTCGTGGAGTATTACTCACTGTTTTGGGGTCCCGGAGTGATTTACACGATTAACGAACCCTGGGGTTCGTTTACGTTTCGGTCATCAACACTCGCAGTTGTGGCAGATTCTGAGCCGTTTCGTTGACTATTACTCACCGTTTTGGGGCCCAAAGTGATTTCCATAGTTGTTGAACCGCAAGGTGCACTTACGTGTCGGTCATCAACACTCACAGTTTTGGCTGATTCTGCCCCGTTTCGTGGACTATTACTCACTGTTTTGGGGTACCGGAGTGATTTTCACGATTAACGAACCCTTGGGTGCGTTTACGTTTTGGTCATCAACACTCGCGATTTTGGTCGATTCTGACCCGTTTCGTGGACTATTACTCACCGTTTTGGGGCCCCAAAGCGACTTTCATAGTTGTTGAACCCCAAGGTGCGCTTACTTGTCGGTCATCAACACTCACAGTTTTGGCCGATTCTGACCCGTTTCGTGTACTATTACTCACTGTTTTGGGGTCCCGTAGTGATTTCCATGATTAACGAACCCTGGGGTGCGTTTACGTTTCGGTCATCAACACTCATAGTTTTGGCCGATTCTGGCACGTTTCGTGGACTATTACTCACTGTTTTGGGGTCCCGGAGAGGTTTCCACGATTAACGAACCCTGGGGTACGTTTATGTTTCGGCCATCAACACTCGCGGTTTTGG
>NW_025305208.1:0-784 GCF_018294505.1 Triticum aestivum
AAAAAAAGTCAGAGAAAAAAAAGAAAGGAAAAGAAAAAAAGTGTGAGAAAAAAAAAGAGAGGAGAAAAAAAAAACAAAATTCGGATCTATCTAAACTCAATCTCGTAGTTGAATTCGGATTGGAATCTGTTTTGCGCACTGTTCAGTAAAACAGGAGTATCTTCCTCATACGAAGTCCATTGTGGCTCCGTGAGTACTCAAATTGAAGCTAGCGACGAGCCGCATCTAAATAGTTGCAGAAGCAAGTTCAATATTTGACACCTCAAAATCGGCTTCTAAATAGGTTTTTTTGCCCTCCGAAGTTCGTGAACACAGCTTGTTCCAATGTTTCAGGCCAGTTTTAGAATTCTTTGACTCCTCATATCAACTCGGAATTGAGTGATTCTTTTTGCATTGGAAAGCTTGAGTTAGTAGCATTCTTTGAAAGAATTTATCAGAAAATTGTCTCAAACTTTTCAAGAGGAAAGTTGGAGAGAGAGTTGTTGTATATCCTGCTTGGCAGTTGTTTTTCATCATTATCTTCACTGCCGTTGTGATCTTCACTTATATCTTGCTGTCAAGAGCTACTTAGTATCCTTCATTGATGCTAGTTGTGCTACGCCGTGACCTCATTAGTGTTCTAGGCTCGCGTCTCTAGTCCGGTCTAGCCTAGGACCAGCACAGTACCGTCGTTGAGCGTTTATTCAACATTGCATCTTTGAATTGATTATTGCTAATCTTTTGCTACCATATATAGCCAACCCAGCTCCACATATTTCTACACCGTGTATATGTACGCTCCCCT
>NW_025305209.1:0-784 GCF_018294505.1 Triticum aestivum
AAAGTAGAGCTCGATTGACTCAAGCTAGGGTGCTCCATAATTGCAAACAAAGACATGGATGGATAGAGCACTACAAGATTAACAAATCATCCTTACTGATCATCCTCAAAAGAGGCACGGATCACTAGGAAACAACATGAACATATGGCATAATGATATAAACAGCTCAAGGACTTGGTGGAAATGCTAAGTCCCTGAAAACAGAATTAGCAAGTGCACCACTTTGCAAGCTTGCACAAGTCACCACACACATCACAAAAATACATGGGTTGCACCTCTGAAAGATGACAAAACCCTTAACAAAACATATGTAGAGCACATGGGCATAGCATGCACACAATAATCATGGCAAAAATGACAAAAAGCTAAATGGAGTAGCAGATCTGACAATTAACTCAAGTAGCCCTCTTCTAACAGCATTTCGAGCGTCAAGATGAACTCAAATGAAAATGATGCAATGTAATGAAATGATGTACTCTCTGAGGTGAACATTTTGATATGCTATATGCATGAATCGGAGCTACGGATGCAAAGTTACGTAGCCGTGAACATGTGCACTTGGGCTAGGGTTTTGAGAGAAAAAGTCAACCGTCAGGAAATAGATCTCAGATCTGGAGTTCGTCGGCACGGAACCCGAAGCTCGCTGGAACAGTACTCGCCGGCGGGGACGAGGACGGCGGAGGAGGGGGAGATGGTGGAGAGGCGGCGGGGCGAGCCCGGAGGAGGCGTCGGCGGCGGTGGCGGAGGCGGCGGCTTGCGCGACGGCGGGAATGGCGCGGTGGGG
>NW_025305210.1:0-784 GCF_018294505.1 Triticum aestivum
GGGGCGTCGGGGCGGAGACGAGGACGACGGGGCGTCGGGGCGGCGTCGAGGCGGCGGGGCGTCGGGGCGTCGGGGCGGCGTCGAGGCGGCGGGGCAGCGGCGTTGGGAGAGGAGAGGGGAAGGGGATCGAGGGCGAGGGCGAGGGAGAGAGAGGGGATAGGTTATCCAACAGGTACATCCATACTAATGGCGCACCTCACCCTGGTGCGCCATTAGTATTTTTTTTTGATTTCTGCTCGAGCCAACAGGTTATCTTCCACCTTACCTGATCCACACCAAGTTCCCTCTACTAGCTCGACTGGTCAGCAGCCAGTTCTCAGACGAGGAGGTCCTGGGTTCGATTCCCAGGCTCCACAATTTTTTTATGCATTTAAAATGCTGTTTGATATTTATTTGTGTTTAAATATGTTCAAACTTGTTTAAATCATAACAGTAATATTTTTTTATAAGACAGTAATAATTTTTTAAAAAATATCATCAAACAGTAATGCCGGTGGAGCGGGGGAGGGTGCGCGGGGTGCGGGGGGCCGGTGGACCGGGGGGTGCTCGGCGGCGAGGGGGACCGGATCTGGCGAGGTGGGATAGCTAGCGATCGAGATGGAGGGGGATCGAGATCGAGTGTCCATGAAATTTAAAAATATTCATGATAGTTCAAAAAGTGCCCATGAAATACAATCGAGAAATGAAGGCTACGATTTAAATACAATCGATCTTAGCTAGCTATCTGTTCACAATCTTCTTGCCCTTCTTTTTCGCAAATGGAGTTCTTCTGTGGAACGGACGT
>NW_025305211.1:0-784 GCF_018294505.1 Triticum aestivum
TGCTCAGCCAATTGAAGAACATGCCAGCACCGCTGATGACTTTCAGGCTGCTGATGAAAATGCTTGTTCCAGGGCTGATGAATCCATTCCAGCCGCTGAAGAAATTGCCAGGGCATCCACTAGTGGTGCGCCTGAAGAAACTGAAGAGGTCAGAGCAACTGCATCAGTTGCGCCTGAAGAAAATCAACCAGATTCCCCAGCTCCTCCTGCGCCTAGACCAACTCCAATCCTTCCATCTGCATTATATGTGAAGAAGACCAAGGCTGCAGAGCGAGCTACAGTGAAGAAAAGGAAAGCATCAAGTGCTTCAGAATCTTCAGCTCCAAAAAAGATGAAGCCTATGACTAGCTCACTTGAAAATCCAATTGATGCTGTTCCAATTTCCACCATGCCATCAAAGGACCTTGTTCCTTTTGGTGAAGAATATGTGATCCCAAGCGGATCTGATGAAGAACCTCAATTTGCTGCTTCGTCAGAGCAGGTTTATGAATAAATTGAAGTGGATACGATCCCTTCAACGCCTGTTGCTTCCTTGCCAATGCCTCAGTTCACAGCTGAAGAGGCTGGCATTGAAGAAATTGAAGATGAAGACGTGGGCATTGGCTGCACAACGCCCGTGATGAATGATGACTTTTGGGGAAGTTAGCACCCCAATTCTCCACTCTTCACCCCAATACAACAAATACCTTAGTCCCCTGCACCAACCGTTCAAATGGGCTCTGAAGAAACTCATCCCACCTCATGTGTGCATGAAGAAATTCCAGCCGCTAGTGCTGAAGAAACT
>NW_025305212.1:0-784 GCF_018294505.1 Triticum aestivum
TCTTGGTGGTCGGGGCAGGGGCTTCAGGCGCCGTATCCATGGGAATGGTGGCTTCAGGGGCGGAGGCGACTGGCGGCTCTTGAGCCGTCGTCTCCGGCTCAGGCAAGTCGGGCACTCCGGCTGACCTGGTCTTCTTTACTCTTTTGGTGAGCTTTGCCTGGGCACTGAAAAGGCAGAAGTGTTAGGCGTACAAAGGGTAAGTATAGACAGATAAGGTAAGGAGATTGTTGTTACCCAGGGGCAGTCTTGAAGGCCGGCAGACTTGACTGCATGGAGTCACCCGAGGAGGGGGAGGTCTCCTGGTAATTGGAGTCAGAAGAGTTGAGTGGCTGACGGATGACACCCGCCAACGGATGAAAAGGGTACAGGTGAGAAAAAACCTCAGTGCGGCGTTTTCTCGTTGCGTCGGGTAACCCAGTGGAGAGGTCGGTGTCCTTGCGGGCCCGGGTGTGACGCCGGCTCTCGTGAACCTGCTGCTTCAAAAGAAATTGAGGGTCTCGGTGAGCTAATGGATGGGAAAAGCTTACTTTCCGGGTTACCCTTCGGACTTTCAGCTGTGGTAAAGGCTCCGAGCCGGAGGAAAGTGATGTTACCTCTTCGACCGCCGGGTTACTGGCGCCGGTGTCATCCTGTCAATAAGCAAGTGTTGATAAGGCGGACAGCATCAGACAACATATACTGCAAGAATTTAAAAGATTTAAGGGTTACCTCTGACTCGGAGCTATCGCTTAATTGCAGCAGCTCCGAAGCAGTGGGTCTGTTTCCCTTTTTGCGAGGGGCGGCT
>NW_025305213.1:0-784 GCF_018294505.1 Triticum aestivum
CAGGGTGCGTTTACGTGTCCGTTATCAACACTCGCAATTTTGGCCAATTCTGGTTCATTTCATGCACTATTACTCACCGTTTTGTGGTCCTAGAGCGATTTCTACGATTGACGATCCCTCGGGTGCATTTATGTCTCGGTCATCAACACTCGCAGTTCTGGCCGACTCTGCCCCGTTTCATGGACTATTACTCATTGTTTTGGGGTCCTGGAGCGATTTGCACGATTGACGCACCCCGGGGTGCGTTTATGTGTTGTCCAACAGCAATCTTAGTTTTGTTCGATTGTGGGCTCTTCCATGGACTATTACTCACCATTTTGGGGTCCCAGAGCTATTTCCACGATTGACAATCCCGAAGGTGCGTTTACGTGTCCGTCGTTAGCACTTGCAATTTTGGCCGATTCTTGCCTGTTTTGTGGACTATTACTCACCGTTTTGGGGTCCGAAAGTGATTTCCATGGTTGTTGAACCCTAAGGTGCGCTTACGTGTCGGTCATCAACAATCGCAGTTTGGGCTGATTCTGGCCCGATTCTTGGAATATTACTCACCATTTTGGGGTCCCAAAGCGATTTGCATAGTTGTTGAACCCCAAGGTGCGCTTACGTGTCGGTCATCAACACTCACAGTTTTGGCCGATTCTGGCCCGTCTCTTGTACTATCACTCATTGTTTTGGGGTCCCAGAGTGATTTCCACAACTGACGAACCCCAGGGTGCGTTTACGTGTCGGTTATCAACACTCGCAATTTTGGCCAATTCTGGTTCATTTCATGCACTATTACTCA
>NW_025305214.1:0-784 GCF_018294505.1 Triticum aestivum
GACTCGCTTCGTGCCTCTTTGGCATCAAGGAGAGTCTTGGCAAGCTCGGGGGACTAGGACAAAGTCTTCTACTACAATCTCCTTCAGCTCCTGCTCGACTTCGGCCACCCGAGCTTCATGTTGGCGATGGGCAATTTGTTTCGCCTCTAGTGTAGTAGCCGCCTTATCAGCGGCTGCCTTATTTGCCTCTTCCTCCTTCTTGGCCTAGGCAAGGGCACCTTTGAGGGTCTCTACCTCTGCTGCGCCACCTATGATCATAATCAAATAATTCTATGAGTTAACCTCTCAATATACATATCGCTTCTAATATGAAAATAAATTCCTTCTTAACATTGTGCGCATTACCTTGCGTTTCATCGAACCGCTTGTTGATGTGGTCGAGATCCTCATCGGCCACTTGAAGCTTCCAATTGAGTTCAGAAACTTCTGCGGCATGGGAGGTAGCCGCCAACATGGAGGCCTGTTACAAGGGTAGCACACTATGTTACTATCCCGATTAATATGTGGATCGTCTGTCCGGTTTTTTCTAAACTAGACAGAGCCTCAGGGGCTACTGTCTATATACAGGTTTATTCTTTTATATGAAAAGTTTTTAGAACATTGTGTAACATACCTCAAAGCCTGTTAGTAGGCTGCAGAAGGCTTCGTTCAGTCCATTTTTGGTAGAATGAACCTTCTCCATAACCACACCCATCAGGGTGCGGTGCTCCTCCATGGCAGAAGCAGTTTGCAGTGCTTTGTCGAGAGCATGAGGCTCCTCCGGGTTAATGGAGGCTGCTGATGG
>NW_025305215.1:0-784 GCF_018294505.1 Triticum aestivum
TCCGCCCCAAGCGCCGCCGCCGAAGCCCGCCACTGCCCGCGCGTTGCCGGTGACCGCGCCGCCCAGTTCGTCGCCGGAGCCGCCCCGGACCAATGCCGCGCCGCCCCGTGTGCCGCGCGTCGCCGCCGGCCCCGGATCCGGCCGGATCCGCCTCCGCCAAGCCCCCTCGGTCCCTCCATGCCGGCGCCGCCCTTCCCTAGTCTCCTACGGCCGCTACACTGCCCGTCTCCAGCGAGCCCGGCCCGCCTCGACCCGCGTGCACCCCCAGATCCAGATCCAATCGGAGGTTGACCCCGATATTTTTTCCTAAGTCCCGGAATATTTTGACATTATCATGCCATGTTCATCGCATCATATCATTGCATCTGTAGCTCCGTTTTGTGCGTGTAATATGTCAAATTGTTCGCCTGAACGAGTGCTCCATTTCATTCCATTGCATCATGTTCATTTGAGTCCATCTTGATGCCTGAATCATCGTTGCAGGAGTGCTTCATAATGTTGGCTGCTGTCTGTTAACAGAACATGCTCTTTTGTCATTTTTTCCATGATTGATGTGTGCATCCTATGAGGTTGATGTCTACATGTGTTTTGATCTATGCTATGTCTTCTTTATACAGGTGCTTACCATGTATTTTTGTGATCAATGTGGTGACTAGCACAAGCATGCAAACTAGGCATCGTGATGTTGCTGATTTTAGTCTCTGTTCTACTGTTATTTTGATGCTATGTAAACTTGATGCTACAGAGAGATCCATGCATATTTTGAGATACTTCAGTAAGGATG
>NW_025305216.1:0-784 GCF_018294505.1 Triticum aestivum
TTAGCACGAAAATCCGCATCCGATGGAGATAGCCTATGGCCCGTTTGGAATTTTTTAGAATCCTCAAATTCCAAAAGGAAAAAAAGATATGGTCAAATTTCAGTTTTTTTAAAAATTTGGTTAAATCTCGTCAAACTACTTATTCAAGAAGTATTAATGTTACTACATAATTATTCAAGAATATTAGTGTTACTAAATAATTATTTCAATTTTTTGATTTTTTTTAAATCTGGTCAAACTATGGTCAAACTGTGGTCAAACTATGGTCAAACTTATTCAAGAAATATTAGCGTTACTAAATAATTACTGTTTTTTAAATAATAGTTTCAAACTCAACCGGTGCAATGTGTGACTTCATGCTCAAGCTAAACTCCTGAGGGTTAATAGAATTGACATCTTACTATTGTCAGGAAAACAATAAGTGCAGACTCAGAAACGAAGGAGAATAGAACCCGAAAGTTAAGCGTGCTCGGGCTAGAGTAGTGAGAGGGTTGGGTGACCGGTCGGGAAGTTAGATGATTTGGAATGAGTGATCCACACTTGTGCAGTTAAGAGAGGTCATTAGAGAATAAATCATCAAATAATTCAGAAAAATTAAAAATCGAAAAAAAAATCAAAAAAAATTTCCAAAATTTTCAAAAAAAATAATTCAAAAAAAAACCTTTAGTACCAGTTGGTAACACCAACCAGTACTAAAGGTCCCCCATACCAGGGCGCGAGCTCACGCCACGTGGTGGCACTTTAGCGCCGGTTCGTGTTGAACTGATACTAAAGGGGGGGGGGG
>NW_025305217.1:0-784 GCF_018294505.1 Triticum aestivum
AGCCGGCCCATCCAACATCATGGTGAAATACTTAGCACATGCAGCATCACTAACATCTAGCATCTCCATGGCCATCTCATAGCTCTCGATCCAAGCCTCAGGGGGTTGATCCGTCGTGTAATTCGAGACCTTGCGAGGACCCTTGAAATCCTTAGGCAAAACGCTCATTACGTAGAGTCGGCACTAAACATCACACACCTAGGGTTCTAGAGGTTACTCATGCCTCCACCGATGCTGACGGATAAACCGGCGATTTTTGTTGAGCCGCCAGCTGAGCCGCCAGCTCAGCCTCCCGACGTGCTCTGCCCTGATCCACCAAGGTCTGAGCATCAACACCACCGCGCGCCGGGTCATGCCCACGAGGTTGGTTACGGCATTGTTCACTGTTCGAAACCGCTGGTGAGTCAATGTGCCGGCTATAACTCAGGCTTGGCCGAGGGGTTAAGTGAATCCTTTCACGACTGTACGAATAAGCTGCCTGCTGGTCCAGCGTTGTTTGAAGAAATTCTCTAGCCCTCCGTGTCTATATAGCAGCCGGAGACTCGCCTTCAACTGGTAGAGCCGCCAATCGCGTTGCCGCAGCAATCATATTATTCAAAGGGTTAGAATAATGACCCGGCGGTGTCGGAACGTGTTGAGGTGGAGTATTATTCAAGCGAGGCGGATCCTTCGCACGCGGCTGAACCGGCGCTCTAGTCACGAGCGCTTTGACCGCCCAGTTCACCACCAGCGGGTCACTGGTCCCTGCTCCAGGCGTGTTGAAGAGGTTCCTCGCATCATAAAC
>NW_025305218.1:0-784 GCF_018294505.1 Triticum aestivum
CCGATTTGTTTAGAGAGCTAAATGACGGTGAAATTGAAAATCACTACAAAATGAACTCTGAAAATGTTGGAACTTGGCATGGTATCATCATTTCGCCCGCATAGCATGTGCAAAAGAGTAGAGAGGGTCACGGCGAAAACTGGACGCACCTCTTGTACAAACTGGACAATCTCTTTCGGCGTATCAGGGTTTCGGACGAGAACTCATCTGTTACACTGGCACTTCAATGTTTTTTAAACTTATTTCAACTCCAGCCTATTTTTGCGTTCAGTATGCATCTTTCAAAGCGACGTCATGAACTTCCAACACGTTCTGACATCATTTGCTGTTTTTCAGTCATTTACCGATTTGTTTAGGGAGCTAAATGACGGTGAAATTGAAAATCACTACAAAATGAACTCTGAAAATGTAGGAACTTGGCATGTCATCATCATTTTGCCCGCATAGCATGTGCAAAAGAGTAGAGAGGGTCACGGCGAAAACTGGACGCACCTCTTGTACAAACTGGACAATCTCTTTCGGCGTATCAGGGTTTCGGACGAGAACTCATCTGTTACACTGGCACTTCAATGTTTTTTAAACTTATTTCAACTCCAGCCTATTTTTGCGTTCAGTATGCATCTTTCAAAGCGACGTCACGAACTTCCAACACGTTCTGACATCATTTGCTGTTTTTCAGTCATTTACCGATTTGTTTAGGGAGCTAAATGACGGTGAAATTGAAAATCACTACAAAATGAACTCTGAAAATGTTGGAACTTGGCATGGTATCATCATTTCGCCC
>NW_025305219.1:0-784 GCF_018294505.1 Triticum aestivum
AAATTACACCACCATATGTGTGGAGTGTGTTGTAGTGCTCCACAAAAATATTTTGCCATGGCTCCTGAAAACTTTTAAGGATAGAGCAAATTTCCCACAACAATTTCCATGAAATTCCTTCTATTGTGGTGGCAAGTATAATAATTAATCCTGAAAAATATTATTTTGTGTATAATCAAACACTTAAATAACTGATTGAGGGAATTTGAGAGGATGGAGAAGATGAGGGCACAATAGGGAAATGGATGGAGAGAGAGAAAGAAGAGAGTGGAGATGAGAGACAGGGTGAGAAAGAGGGTCTTTACATAAAAAAAAAGGTCGACAATGATGGGTAAGCATGATTAGTACGAGGTTAAAGTATATATCATACAACCATTGTCATATACAAGGAGCCCGTAGTAACGCACGGGCATTATACTAGTATATCTAGTAACTTTCTCCACCAAGGCATAAGCTTTCGCCTTATATGTGCATGTGCTTGGAGACTGGAGTAATCTAACAGGCTTTGAATCTGGGTTTGCTGGAAATTGACATGTCAAAAGGCAAATAAGTGTATTTTTAGGGGTGGAAACAGATCGGATGCGGATCGGATATTACTCTTACCACTTTCATTTTCATTTTTTCAAAACCAATACGGATGCAAGTATGGATGTCATCGGATATGGATGCGGCTCGGATGTTATTCTAATACGGATACGTGTCAGATGATTTCTTGATTCAGAACCGATAAGAATATTAGCGATAGATTGCTTAAGTATATTAGTCAATAGCTATGTGACATGGA
>NW_025305220.1:0-784 GCF_018294505.1 Triticum aestivum
GCTAGGCTAGGGAGGATCGCGAGTATGCAGGCTGGGCAGGTTGAGATCTCTGCACGCACCAAGTGTTTGAACCTCTCACGGGTTTGCCGGATCCCGAAATCCGACATTTTGCGCGCCAGGTAGGGGTGCGTCGGATCCTCTCTTCCGTCGTTCGACTCGTCTCCGCTCCGACATCTCCATGACCGACGCGCGCAGGGCTCGCGCCGAGCGTCGGGTTGTGGTCGCCGCCCGCGGCACTCAGACGGCTCCGGCGGGTGACGGCTACGCTCGCCGCGCTCCTTCTCCGGTGGCCAACGCCGCCACGGGCCCTGCCGGCCACGAGCAGCAAGCTTCGTCTCTACATCCGTCGGTGCATCGTGATGGCCGCACCGCTACTCCGTCCCTGACCCCAGCAGCTTCGTCATCCCACGCGCGCCGCGACCAGGTGGACGCGCAGGCTGCTCTGCTCACGGCGCGGGAGCTTCTTCGCTACCGTCCCGTGAGAGATCTCTACGAGGAGTGGCTCGAGCGCATCGCCGAGCTCATCAGCGTCGGGCACGGGGGCTCCGATGGCCGGCTCGCTCGCTGCCTCAGCATCCACCTGCAGCGGGCGACGTCGCGCACGGGGCTCCTCCTCCGCCTCTGGCCCGGGGCACCATCGTCGAGCCAAGGCGTGTGGCTCCACGGCACGACCCGCAGCGCCCGACGCCGGCTCGGGACGACGTGAGCTACCAAGTGGTTCAACGTCCCCAAAGGATAAGCGCGTGTGCTTTCAGTGTTGGGGAACGTTGTAGAAAATTAAAAA
>NW_025305221.1:0-784 GCF_018294505.1 Triticum aestivum
ATGCCATCAAATATCTCCCGCTAAAACTCAAGGGACTAGCTCGACACTGGTTAAACAGTCTGCCCGAAAAATCCATTGGCAGCTGGGAGGACTTGGAAAATGCCTTTCTTGGCAACTTTCAAGGCACATATATCCGATCTCCATATGCCGACGACTTAAGTCATATAGTTCAATAGCCCGGAGAATCAGCTAGGGAATTCTGGACCAGGTTCTTAACTAAAAAGAACAAGATAGTCGACTGTCCGGATGTCGAAGCCCTAGCGGCCTTTAAGCATAGCATCCTTGACGTATGACTCGCCCGACACCTCGGCCAAGAAAAGCCGAAGTCCATGGGCAACCCTCACGACACTTATGACCAACTTTTGCGCGGGTGAGGATAGCAGGCTAGCCCGTAGCACTAATCATGCAAGCGAACTTGTCACTTCTGAGGCCAGAAACAGCAACAGCAAGCCACGACACAACAGACACAAGCGTCGAAGCAACGGTGACAACACCAAAGACACGGCTGTTAACGCAGGATTCAGTGGCTCTAAGTCTGGTCAGCGGAAGAAGCCATTTAGGAGAAACAATCCGGGCCCGTCTATTTTGGATCGCATACTCGATCGTCCATGTCAAATCCATGGCACTCCTAATAAACCAGCCAATCATACCAACAGAGAATGTTGGGTCTTCAAACCGGCCGGCAAGTTAAACACCGAGAACAAGGAGAAGGGGTCGCAAAGCAATGACGATGACGAGGAGCCCCAGCCACTGAGCACAGGGGGACAGAAGTAGTCCCCCCCCC
>NW_025305222.1:0-784 GCF_018294505.1 Triticum aestivum
CTTGAGGAGGGTGCCCTCTCGGCACCCGGCGGTGAAATACTCGATGGCCTGGACCTCGTGCACTCCCTCGCAGGAGTTGCGGAGCTCGGCCCATCGCGTGAGGTAGTCGCGGGTCGACTCGTTGGGCCCCTGGACACAGAGGGAGAGCTGGCGAGGTTTGGGAGGCCGCTTGTAGGTGCTGGTGAAGTTGCGGACGAAAACTTCGGTGAAGTCCAGCCAGCTGCTGATGCTGTAGGGCTTGAGGCTGTTGAGCCACGTGCGCGCCGTGCCTTGCAGCATCAAGGGGACGTACTTCATGGCGACGCGCCGATTGCCGTTGGCGATGCTGACGGCTGTGGAGTAGTCGATGAGCCAATCTTCCGGCTTCACCGAGCCGTTGTACTTGGGCGTGTCTCTGGGGAGCGAGAACCCTTTGGGAAAGGGCTCGTCGCGGATGCGGGGGCCAAAGCATGGCGGGCCGACATCGTCTTCTTCTTCTAACGCCAAGGATCGAGCCAGGCGGTCGATCCTGTGGCGGGCGTCGTTCTCGCCGACTCCTTCTCGGCGGCCATGTCGGTCGCCAAGAGTCGGATGCGTGACAGGCGGTGGAGTGAGGCGTCTTTCTCTTCGAGGCAGGGGAGGAGGCAGGTTTCCCTGGTGCTCTACAGCTCGAGGGCGGCCATCCGCGTCGCGCTCGATGGTAATGCGAGTCCGGCTGCGGCTGGCAGCCGGCTCCTTGTCTTTCTTCTGGCGCGCACCGCTCGCAGTCGGCGAGCGGGACGTCGCGGCGTGCTCCCGGTGCGGG
>NW_025305223.1:0-784 GCF_018294505.1 Triticum aestivum
CTCTCTCTCTCTCTCGCGCGCGTTCTTGAGATGTCACGATCTTGATGTATCACGGGCTTTGTTAATATAGTCGTATCATATGGTGTTTTCCTCTCTCTATCTTGTGATGAATTGAGTTTTCCCTTTGAGATTTCATTTTATCGGATTGAATACTTTTATGGATTTGAGAACACTTGATGTATGTCTTGCTATGAATACCCATGGTGACAATGGGGTATCATATTGATTCACTTGATATGTGTTTTGGCACTCAACTCGCGGACTCTCGAGGTGACATTGGGGTAATCTATGCACATGGGTTGATGCACGTTCTCATCTTTTGTTTCTCTGGTAGAAATCTTGGGGAACTCTTTCAAGTTCTTTGTGTTGGATTGTGTATTATGAATCTGAATTTGCTTTGGTGTTACGAACTCTTGATAGATCAATTGGAAATAATAACTACGTGTTATTTTAGTATGAACTCTTGATAGACTGATCAAAAAGAATAACTTGGTGTTATTTTAGGATGAACTCTTGGATAGATCGATCGGAAAGAATAGCTACAAACAATTTCTTCTTCTGTTCTCCGCTAGATAGGAACTTTGGAGTGATTCTTCATCGCATGTTTAGGGATGGTTATATGATACAACTAGATTAGCATTGTGGGGAGATTGCACTAGCGAAAGTATGGACCCTAGGCCTCATTTCCAAGCATTGCAATACCGTTTGTGCTCCATTTTATCAATTGTTCCTAAGCAACAAAAATTTATACTAAGTAGAGATACTACTTGTGCATCCAAAAACC
>NW_025305224.1:0-784 GCF_018294505.1 Triticum aestivum
CTGAGAGGCTGGGGCTTGAGCACCACCCAAGATATAGGCGATGGCACGTGGCTCCTGGAAGCCCCCGGCCCCCTCGTCTTGATGACGGTCGTCATTCCTCCTCGGTGGTGGCGGCATCGGAGGGAGGCCGGCGTTGCCCTGAGGACAGTCCTCACGAAGCTGCTCCCTCCAAGGGCCCTCGCAAGGTTGGTCCTGCCAGCGATCCTCACGAGGTTGGTCGCACCACTCCTGGCGGGGCCACGGTCGTCCCAGCGTCCTCCACTTCGTCCACCTCCTCGTCCGTATCCCCGGTCGCTGCGCTCAGGGCGTCGACCGAAGCGCCCGGTCGCGGATGGCCTTGAGCTCTTGACAGTCGCTAGTGTTGTGTGTCGTGGATATTGTGGAAGGCGCAGAATGGGCGATTGGCCTTGGATGATTCGGGGTGGTCGCGGCCGTGCTTCATCTCTGGCTCTGCCGCGAGCATGGTAGCCCCCTTGCGCTTCACGTCCTTGATCTTTGCCTTCTTTTCCTCCTGGTCAGCAGCTAGGAGCTTGAGGAGGGAAAGGCACTCTTCCTATGCTCTTGCGCACTTGGTCACCATATTGAACATCTCCAGGGCCGAGCATAGCTCCTCATGGAAGGCGAGATCCTCCTTCATCTTGAAGTCATGGACGCTGTCGGAGAACGCGGAGATGATGGCCTCGTCCGTCACCTTGGGGATCTTGAGGCGAACGTTGTTGAAGCACTAGATGTACTTCTGCAGGGTTTCCCCTGGCTGCTGCTTGATGCGCCGCAGGTCGCCTGC
>NW_025305225.1:0-784 GCF_018294505.1 Triticum aestivum
GCTCGTCACTCGCGATGCGGTCCGGGATGAGACTTTTCTCCCCGGACAGATCTTCGTATTCGGCGGCTTCGCACTGCGGGCCGACTCATTTGGCCATCTGGAGCAGATCGAAAGCTATGCCCCTGGCCATCAGGTCAGGCTTGGAAGCTTGAACTACACGGCCGACATCCGCGGGGACTTGATCTTCGACGGATTCGAGCCACGACCGGGCGCGCCGCACCGTCACGATGGGCATGATTTAGCTCTGTCATTGGACAATGCCCAGAGCGTCGCTCAGGTGTCTGCTCCGACCATTAGCTCAGGGCTCACTACGTCAGTCAGGGACGGACGGTTGGACGCTGCCCCGGAAACTGCAACCTCTACGGCGATAGAGCCGGCTACCAGCCTAGTCCCTCGCAAGGCCCATGACTCCAAGGTGCCGGACTCCGATACGGACTCCGCAAATCCTGCACCTCTTCCGATTGAGCCCGATTGGGCTCCGGTCATGGAGTTCACCGCCGCGGACGTCATTCAGCACTCGCCTTTCGGCAATATCCTGAATTCATTAAAATCTCTCTCTTTGTCAGGAGAGCCCTGGCCGAACTATGGCCAACACGGTTGGGATGCGGACGACGAAGAAATTCGAAGCCCACCCACCACCCACTTCGTAGCCATTGTCGACGATTTAACCGACATGCTCGACTTTGACTCCGAAGACATCGACGGCATGGACGCGGATGAAGGAGACGATCAAGAACCAGCACCTATAGGGAACTGGAAAGCCACCTCGTCATATGACATATAC
>NW_025305226.1:0-784 GCF_018294505.1 Triticum aestivum
AAGAGATATATACAACAAGAATCTCAACGACACAGCAACCATGTGCATAAGGAGCGGTATGACTAACAAGCAAAGGAGACCATACATACACATCACAAGTGCCAAGGAATTATGGGATACCATTGTGAGGACCAAGACTGGTACCTCCACTCTTCGGTTGCTCAATATGAAATTGCCAAGGGTCAATTGCAAAACTATTGTATTGAAGAAGGTGAATCTCCCAAGAATCTCCTTGAGCGTTTCATGACTCTCACCGCTGACATCGAGTCTTGTGAGTGTGCCAAGACAGAAGATGGATTGAACTTGACTAAGCAATTTCTCATGGACAAGTTGCTTCATGCTCTTGCTCCATATCATCACCAAATGGTGTGGGACATAATACAACACCATGGATTAAAGGAAATGACTCCAGATGACATCATATCAACCTTCCAACTATTTGAAGAGTTAAAGTCAAATGCTACAAAACATCTTGCCATGCATGATACCTCAACATCAAAGATCAATCTCTCATTTAAGGCCAAGCATGTACATGAAGAAGAGCAAAGTGAAGAAGAAGAAGATGATGATGATGAAGATGGTGATGATATTGACTCCAATGAGAGCCCTTCATATGAAGACATTGCTCTCTTTTTCAAGAAGTTTAGCACGGGAAAATTCAAGGGAAGATTCCAGAAGAAGAAAGTGAGAAAATGCTACAACTGTGAAGCAACCAACCACTTCTCCAATGATTGCCCTTATGAGAAGAGAGAAGATAAACCAAGGTTTCCCAAGACCTTTCCCA
>NW_025305227.1:0-784 GCF_018294505.1 Triticum aestivum
GGCGACTGTGGTAACGACGAAGATCCTGTTGGTAAATCGCCGAGCGGGCAGCTGCTATGTCACGCTCCTCATCCAACAGGTCCAAAGCATCTTGTCGTGCCGTCTCGTTGTCCGCTTCAACATAAGCTGCCACACGAGGTGAGTCATGACGGATGTCACTGGGGAGAACCGCCTCCGCTCCGTAGACCATGAAGAACGGTGTGTATCTTGTGGATCTGTTGGGCGTAGTATTGATACTCCATAACACAGATGGTAGCTCTTCTACCCAACAACCCGGTGTCCTCTGCAAAGGGACCATAAGCCGGGGTTTGATGCCTCTCAAGATCTCCTGATTAGCCCTTTCCGCTTGACCATTGGACTGTGGGTGGGCTATTGATGAAACGTCAAGCCAGATGTGCTCACGTTCACAGAACTCCTTCATGGCACCTTTGGACAAATTGGTACCATTATCTGTGATGATACTGTGTGGAAAGCCAAACCGGAAAATCACCTTTTTGATGAACTAAACCGCCGTGGCCGCATCACACTTGCTAACGGGTTCTGCCTCCACCCACTTTGTAAACTTGTCAACCGCCACCAGGAGGTGGGTCTTCTTGTCCTTGGACCTTTTGAAAGGTCCAACCATATCCAGCCCCCAAGTTGCAAACGGCCAAGTAATTGGAATCATCCTCAATTCTTGGGCTGGCACATGAGCACGTCTGGAAAACTTTTGGCAACCATCACATCGTCTGACCAGATCTTCCGCATCAGCATGAGCAGTCAACCAATAGAAACCGTGGCGGAA
>NW_025305228.1:0-784 GCF_018294505.1 Triticum aestivum
CTTATAGCTCAAAATAATTAGTAAATGCATGAAAAATAACAAATGAAGTCAGAAAGGATTGAAAAATGATGATGTGGCTTTGAATGGTGCATTTTGAACACACAAAAAGTCAGGAGTTCAAATAAGTTTTAAAAAATGAAATCCCTTTGAAACAGACGAGTTTCCGGATGAAATCCTGATACTTTGAAAGAGATTGTCCGTTTTGTACACGAAGTGCATCCAGTTTTTGCCGTAACCCTCTCAACTTTCTTGCACATGCTATATGGATGAAATAATGATATCATGCCAACTTTCAACCTTTTCAGAGTTCATTTGAAATGCTTTTCAATTTTAGGGTCTTATAGTTCAAAATAATTAGTAAATGCATGAAAAATAACAAATGAAGTCAGAAAGGATTGAAAAATTATGATGTGGCTTTGAATGGTGCATTTTGAACACACAAAAAGTCAGGAGTTCAAATAAGTTTTAAAAAATGAAATCCCTTTGTAACAGACGAGTTTCCGGATGAAATCCTGATACTTTGAAAGAGATTGTCCGTTTTGTACACGAAGTGCATCCAGTTTTTTCCGTAACCCTCTCAACTTTCTTGCACATGCTATGTGGATGAAATGATGATATCATGCCAACTTTCAACCTTTTCAGAGTTCATTTGAAATGCTTTTCAATTTTAGGGTCTTATAGCTCAAAATAATTAGTAAATGCATGAAAAATAACAAATGAAGTCAGAAAGGATTGAAAAATGATGATGTGGCTTTGAATGGTGCATTTTGAACACACAAAAAGT
>NW_025305229.1:0-784 GCF_018294505.1 Triticum aestivum
CAGGATTTTTTAAACTTAGGCGAGTACTGGACTGCAGCAAAGCCACCGAGTGGGAGGGTTGCCCACCACTCGGTAGGATTTTACAAACTTAGGCGAGTACTGGACTGCAGCTAAGCACCCGAGTGGGAGGATTGCTCACCACTCGGCAGGATTTTTTAAACTTAGGCGAGTACTGGACTGCAGCTAAGCCCCCGAGTGGGAGGATTGCTCACCACTCGGCAGGATTTTACAAACATAGGCTAGTACTGGACTTCAGCTAAGCCCCCGAGTGGGAGGATTGCTCACCACTCGGTAGGATTTTTTAAACTTAGGCGAGTACTGGACTGCAGCTAAGCCCCTGAGTGGGAGGATTGCTCACCACTCGGCAGGATTTTTTAAACTTAGGCGAGTACTGGACTACAGCTAAACCCCCGAGTGGGAGGATTTCTCACCACTCGGCAGGATTTTTTAAACTTAGTCGAGTACTGGACTGCAGCTAAGCCGCCGAGTGGGAGGGTTGCTCACCACTCGGTAGGATTTTACAAACTTAGGCGAGTATTGGACTGCAGCTAAGCCCCCTAGTGGGAGGGTTCCTCATCACTCAGCAGGATTTTTCAAACTTAGGCGAGTACTGGACTGCATCTAGGCCCCCGAGTGGGAGGTTTGCTCACCACTCGGTAGGATTTTACAAACTTAGGCGAGCACTGGACTGCAGCTAAGCCCCCGAGTGGGAGGGTTGCTCACCACTCGGTAGGATTTTTTAAACTTAGTTGAGTACTGGACTGCAGTTAAGCCCCCGAGTGGG
>NW_025305230.1:0-784 GCF_018294505.1 Triticum aestivum
GGCAGTAGCTCGCTAGGCCAAGGAAACTCCGAACTTGCTTGACCGATTTAGGTGGAGTCCAATTAAGGACGGCTTGAACTCGCTTAGGGTTAACAGCAATGCCTTTACCAGAAATTACATGTCCAAGATAGGTCACTTCTGACGACCAGAATTCACATTTAGAAAATTTGGCATAAAGGCAATGCTCTCAAAGTTTCTTCAACACTAGCCTTAGGTGTTCGGCATGTTCTTCCTCGTTCTTGGAGTACCTGAGTATATCATCGAGGTAAACCACGACGAATTTATCCAAATACTCCACGAAGATTGAGTTCATCAACCGAGAGAAGGTGGCTGGAGCGATGGTTAAACCAAAGGACATGACGGTGTACTCGTATTGGCCATAACGAGTAACAAAGGCCATTTTCGGAATGTCCCCGTTTCTGATTTTGATTTGATGGTAGCCCAACCTCAAATCCATTTTAAAGAAGACTAAGGATCCAGCGAGCTGATCATACAGGTCGTTGATCCTGGGGAGCGGATACTTGTTCTTAATTGTGACCAAGTTGACAGGTCGATAATCTACAACCATCCGGTCCGTACCATCCTTCTTCTTGACGAAGAGGACGGGGCAAGCCCAAGGAGATGAACTAGGTCGGATGAAACCCTTTTTCAAGGACTCATCGAGTTGTTTCTTAAGCTCGGCTAGTTCAAAAGGTGCCATCTTGTAGGGTCTTCTGGAAATCGGGACAGTTCCTGGAATGAGATCTATCACGAATTCGACATCTCTATCAGGTGGAACACCTGG
>NW_025305231.1:0-784 GCF_018294505.1 Triticum aestivum
ACATCATTTGTTGTTTTTCAGTCATTTACCTAATTGTTTAGAGAGCTAAATGACGGTGAAATTGAAAATCACTACAAAATAAACTGTGAAAATGTTGAAACTTGGCATGGTATCATCATTTCACCCGCATAGCATGTGCGAAAGAGTATAGAGGGTCACGGCAAAAACTGGACGCACTTCGTGTACAAACTGGACAATCTCTTTCGGAGTATCAGGGTTTCGGACGAAAACTCATCTGTTACACGGGCACTTCAATGTTATTTAAACTTATTTGAACTCCGGACTTCTTTTGTGTTCAATATGCAGGATTCAAAGCGATGTCATCGATTTCCAACATCTTCTGACATCATTTGTTGTTTTTCAGTCATTTACATAATTGTTTAGAGAGCTAAATGACAGTGAAATTGAAAATCAATATAAAATGAACTATGAAAATGTTGACACTTGGCATGGTATCATCATTTCACCCGCATAGCATGTGCGAAAGAGTATAGAGGGTCACGGCAAAAACTGGACGCACTTCGTGTACAAACTGGACAATCTCTTTCGGAGTATCAGGGTTTCGGACGAAAACTCATCTGTTACACGGGCACTTCAATGTTATTTAAACTTATTTGAACTCCGGACTTCTTTTGTGTTCAATATGCAGGATTCAAAGCGATGTCATCAATTTCCAACATTTTCTGACATCATTTGTTGTTTTTCAGTCATTTACATAATTGTTTAGAGAGCTAAATGACAGTGAAATTGAAAATCAATATAAAATGAACTATGAAAATATTGA
>NW_025305232.1:0-784 GCF_018294505.1 Triticum aestivum
TGTAAAATTATTTGAACTAGCTAATGGAGCTAGTTCGACTGTAGTGTAAAATTGTTTGTACAAGCTTATAGAGCTAGTTCAACTCTAGTGTAAGATTATTTGAACTAGGCTATAGAGCTAGTTCAACTCTAGTGTAAAATTATTTGTACAAGCTTATAGAGCTAGTTCGACTCTAGTGTAAAATTATTTGTACAAGCTTATAGAGCTAGTTCAACTCTAGTGTAAAATTATTTGAACTAGCTTATAGAGCTAGTTCAACTCTAGTGTAAAATTATTTGTACTAGGCTATAGAGCTAGTTCAACTCTAGTGTAAAAGTACTTGAACTAGCTTATAGAGCTTGTTCAACTCTAGTGTAAAATTATTTGAACTAGCTTATAGAGCTAGTTCAACTCTAGTGTAAAATTATTTGTACAAGCTTATACAGCTAGTTCAACTCTAGTGTAAAATTATTTGTACTAGGCTATAGAGCTAGTTCAACTCTAGTGTAAAATTATTTGAACTAGCTTATAGAGCTAGTTCAACTCTAGTGTAAAATTATTTGTACAAGGTTATAGAGCTAGTTCAACTCTAGTGCAAAATTATTTGTGCTAGGCTATAGAGCTAGTTCAACTCTAGTGTAAAATTATTTGAACTGGCTAATGGAGCTAGTTCGACTGTAGTGTAAAATTGTTTGTACAAGCTTATAGAGCTAGTTCAACTCTAGTGTAAGATTATTTGAACTAGGCTATAGAGCTAGTTCAACTCTAGTGTAAAATTATTTGAACTAGCTAATGGAGCTAGTTC
>NW_025305233.1:0-784 GCF_018294505.1 Triticum aestivum
ATTCTACTTATGATAAAGAATTATATGCTCTTGTTCGGACTTTAGAAACATGGCAACATTATTTATGGCCCAAAGAATTTGTTATACATTCTGATCATGAATCTTTGAAACATATTAAAAGTCAAGCTAAACTGAATCGTAGACATGCTAAATGGGTTGAATTCATTGAGACTTTCCCTTATGTCATTAAACACAAGAAGGGAAAAGAAAATGTTATTGCTGATGCATTGTCTCGTCGCTATACTATGCTTTCACAACTTGACTTCAAAATATTTGGTTTGGAGACCATCAAAGATCAATATGTGCATGATGCTGATTTTAAAGATGTAATGCAGAATTGTAAAGAAGGAAGAATGTGGAACAAGTTCGTCGTTAACGATGGATTTGTGTTTCGTGCTAACAAGCTATGCATTCCAGCTAGCTCCGTTCGTCTTTTGTGTTGCAGGAGGCGCATGGAGGAGGATTAATGGGACACTTTGGCGTGAAGAAGACGGAGGACGTACTTGCTACACATTTCTTTTGGCCAAAGATGAGACGGGATGTTGAGCGTTTAATTGCTCGATGCACTACTTGTCAAAAAGCTAAGTCACGACTCAATCCTCATGGTTTATATATGCCTTTGCCTGTACCTAGTGTTCCTTGGGAGGATATATCTATGGACTTTGTTTTAGGTTTACCTCGAACAAAGAAGGGGAGGGATAGCATATTTGTTGTCGTGGATAGATTCTCGAAAATGGCACACTAGGTACAGGCAAAGGCATATATAAACCATGAGGATTGAGTC
>NW_025305234.1:0-784 GCF_018294505.1 Triticum aestivum
TGTCGGATGCGATCATACCAGCACTAAAGCACCGGATCCCATCAGAACTCCGAAGTTAAGCGTGCTTGGGCGAGAGTAGTACTAGGATGGGTGACCTCCTGGGAAGTCCTCGTGTTGCATTCCCTTTTTAATTTTTTTCGCGCCGCTTGCAAAACAAAACGCACGTGTAAGTAATATATTTACCGTGTTTTATTATTTTGCACGAGTGCGGTAAGTCATAGCTGGGTGCTCACGATTCACGGGCCCAGCGTCGGCGTTGTGGCGCGGCAAGCGTGCACTGGTGCGGTTGAGAGGGAGGGGTGGAAACCGCGTTAAACTCGTCTCCGTAGTTGAGAGGGAGCGGCCAAAGCAATGTGCAATCGTCTTTGTAGTGGAGCTGGGAGGGCCAAGGATAAGGGACGAAGACCGGGGTAACAAGTCGGATGCGATCATACCAGCACTAAAGCACCGGATCCCATCAGAACTCTGAAGTTAAGCGTGCTTGGGCGAGAGTAGTACTAGGATGGGTGACCTCCTGGGAAGTCCTCGTGTTGCATTCCCTTTTTAATTTTTTTCGCGCCGCTTGCAAAACAAAACGCACGTGTAAGTAATATATTTACCGTGTTTTATTATTTTGCACGAGTGCGGTAAGTCATAGCTGGGTGCTCACGATTCACGGGCCCAGCGTCGGCGTTGTGGCGCGGCAAGCGTGCACTGGTGCGGTTGAGAGGGAGGGGTGGAAACCGCGTTAAACTCGTCTCCGTAGTTGAGAGGGAGCGGCCAAAGCAATGTGCAATCGTCTTTG
>NW_025305235.1:0-783 GCF_018294505.1 Triticum aestivum
ATCTTGGGGCCTGTTCCGGAGCTCCGCCGGAGGGGGCATCGATCACGGAGGGCTTCTACATCAACACCATAGCCTCTCCGATGATGTGTGAGTAGTTTACCTCAGACCTTCGGGTCCATAGTTATTAGCTAGATGGCTTCTTCTCTCTTTTTGGATCTCAATACAATGTTCTCCCCCTCTCTTGTGGAGATCTATTCGATGTAATCTTCTTTTGCGGTGTGTTTGTTGAGACAAATGAATTGTGGGTTTATGATCAAGTTTATCTATGAACAATATTTGAATCTTCTCTGAATTCTTCTATGTATGATTGGTTATCTTTGCAAGTCTCTTCGAATTATCAGTTTGGTTTGGCCTACTAGATTGATCTTTCTTGCAATGGGAGAAGTGCTTAGCTTTGGGTTCAATCTTGCGGTGTCCTTTCCCAGTGATAGTAGGGGCAGCAAGGCACGTATTGTATTGTTGCCATCGAGGATAACAAGATGGGGTTTATATCATATTGCATGAGTTTATCCCTCTACATCATGTCATCTTGCTTAAAGCGTTACTCTGTTCTTATGAACTTAATACTCTAGATGCATGCTGGATAGCGGTCGATGTGTGGAGTAATAGTAGTAGATGCAGGCAGGAGTCGGTCTACTTGTCTCGGACGTGATGCCTATATACATGATCATACCTAGATATTCTCATAACTATGCTCAATTCTGTCAATTGCTCAACAGTAATTTGTTCACCCACCGTAAATACTTATGCTCTCGAGAGAAGCCACTAGTGAAACCTATGGCC
>NW_025305236.1:0-783 GCF_018294505.1 Triticum aestivum
AACACTCGCAGGTTTTGTTGATTCCGACCCGTTTCGTGGACTATTACTCACCGTTTTGGGGTCCCAAAGAGATTTCCATTTTTGTCGAACCCCAAGGTGTGCTTGCGTGTTGGTCGTCAAGACTCGCAGTTTTGGCCGATTTTGGCCCGTTTTTGAACTATTACACAGTTTTGGCATCCCGAAGTGATTTCCACGATTGACAAACCCTACGGTGCGCTTACGTGTCGGTCATCAACAATCGCAGTTTTGGCCGATTCTGGTCCGTTTGGTGCACTATTACTCACCGTTTTGGGGTCCTAGAGCGATTTACACGATTTGCGATCATCGGGGTGCGTTTATGTGTCGGTTATCAACACTCACCATTTGTCCCAATTCTGGTCCGTCTCGTGGACTATTACTCACCGTTTTGGGGTCCCAGAGCGATTTCCATAGTTGTTGAACCCAAAGATGCGCTTACGTGTCGTTCATCAACACTCGCAGTTTTGGCCGATTCTGGCCCGTTTTGTGGACTATTACTCGCAGTTTCGGGTCCCGGGGGGATTTCCACGATTGACGAACCCCTGGTGCATTTATGTTTCGGTCATCAACAATCGCGGGTTTTGTCGATTATGTCCCTTTCGTGGACTATTACTCACCGTTTTAGGGTCCTAAAGCGATTTCCATTGTTGTCGAACCCCAAGGTGTGCTTTCGTGTTGGTCGTCAAGTCTCGCAGTTTTGGCCGATTCTGGCCCGTTTCTTGGATTATTACTCAGTTTTGGGGTCCCGATGTGATTTCCACGATT
>NW_025305237.1:0-783 GCF_018294505.1 Triticum aestivum
ACCCATAAAAACATATAGAAAAGGAAAAATCGGTTGAAAGCTTCACAAAACCGGTTTAAAAAATTACATGGGGAAAAACCAAAAGTAAGCCGCAGTTTATCCCGTGCACATTATGTAAAGCAAAGAGAGAAAACCATTCGTGCCTTTACTAGGACGCAGCTTGCGTCAAGCTACTTATAGGGGGGTGGGGGGTTGGGGGGGTGCTGTGCGTTGCTTCTAGCGAGGTGGAAGACACCTTCGCCCTCAAGCAACTGTTGGAAATATGCCCTAGAGGCAATAATAAATAGGTTATTATATTTCCTTGTTCATGATAATCGTTTATTATCCATGCTAGAATTGTATTGATAGGAAACTCAGATACATGTGTGGATACATAGACAACACCATGTCCCTAGTAAGCCTCTAGTAGACTAGCTCGTTGATCAATAGATGGTTACGGTTTCCTGACCATGGACATTGGATGTCGTTGATAACGGGATCACATCATTAGGAGAATGATGTGATGGACAAGACCCAATCCTAAGCCTAGCACAAGATCGTGTAGTTCGTTTGCTCAGAGCTTTTCTAATGTCAAGTATCACTTCCTTAGACCATGAGATTGTGCAACTCCCGGATACCGTAGGAATGCTTTGGGTGTGCCAAACGTCACAACGTAACTGGGTGGCTATAAAGGTGCACTACGGGTATCTCCGAAAGTGTCTGTTGGGTTGGCACGAATCGAGACTGGGATTTGTCACTCCGTGTAAACGGAGAGGTATCTCTGGGCCCACTCGGTAGGACATC
>NW_025305238.1:0-783 GCF_018294505.1 Triticum aestivum
TAGCTCCATAACCTAGTACAAATAATTTTACACTAGAGTTGAACTAGCTCTATAACCTAGTAGAAATAATTTTACACTAGAAATGAACTAGCTCTATTATCTAGTACAAATAATTTTACACTCGAACTGAACTAGCTATATAACCTAGTACAAATCATTTTACACTAGAGTTGAACTAGCTCTATGACCTAGTACACAAAATTTTAGACTAGAGTTGAACTAGCTCTATAACCTTGTACAAATAATTTTAAACTTGACTTGAACTAGCACTATAACCTAGTACAAATAATTTTACACTAGAGTTGAACTAGCTCTATAACCTAGTACAAATCATTTTACACTATAGTTCAACTAGCTCTATAACCTAGTACAAATAATTTTACACTAGAATTGAACTAGCTTTATAACAAAGTACAAATAATTTTACACTACAAATGAACTAGCTCTATAACCTAGTACACAGAATTTTACACTAGCATTGTACTAGGGTTATAACCTAGTACAAATCATTTTACACTAGAGTTGAACTAGCTCTATGACCTAGTACACACAATTTTAGACTATAGTTGAACTAGCTCTATAAGATAGTACAAATTATTTTAGACTAGACTTGAACTAGCTCTATAACCTAGTACAAATAATTTTACACTACAGTTGAACTAGCTCTATAACCTATTACAAATAATTTTATACTAGAGTTGAACTAGCTCTATAACCTAGTGCAAATCATTTTACACTAGAGTTGAACTAGCTCTATGACCTAGTACACACAATTTTAGACTA
>NW_025305239.1:0-783 GCF_018294505.1 Triticum aestivum
TTAGTAGCCTCTCTTATCGGGAAATGTCTCCTAGTGTTTCCACCGAGCCATGGTAGCTTGCTACTGCTCCGGAACACTTAGGCTGGCCGGCATGTGTCCTTCTTCGTTCCTGTGTCTGTCCCTTCGGGGAAATGTCACGCGATGAATACCGGAGTCCTGTTAGCCCGCTACAGCCCGGTTCACCGGAGTCCTGCTAGCCCAGTGCTACAGCCTGGATTCACTCGCTGATGACCGACACGTTCGATGCTGGGTCATGGATGCCTGTCCCTGTAAGTCTGTGCCACTTTGGGTTTACGACTAGCCATGTCAGCCCGGGCTCCTTATCATATGGATGCTAGCGACACTGTCATATACGTGTGCCAAAAGGCGCAAACGGTCCCGGGCTAAGGTAAGGCGACACCCGTGGGAATACCATGCGTGAGGCCGCAAAGTGATATGAGGTGTTACATGCTAGATCGATGTGGCATTGAGTCGGGGTCCTGACACTTAGCTGCAGTCCAGTACTCGCCTAAGTGTGAAAAATCCTACCAAGTGGAGAGCGACCCTCCCACTCGGGGGCTTAGCTGTAGTCCACTACTCGCCTAAGTTTGAAGATCCTACCGAGTGGAGAGCGACCCTCCCACTCGGAGGCTTAGCTGCAGTCCAGTACTCGCCTAAGTTTGAAAATCCTACCGAGTGGGGAGCGACCCTCCCACTCGAGGGCTTAGCTGTAGTCCAGTACTCGCCTAAGTTTGAAAAATCCTACCGAGTGGAGAGCGACCCTCCCACTCGGGGGCTTAGCTG
>NW_025305240.1:0-783 GCF_018294505.1 Triticum aestivum
TAGTAAATGCATGAAAAATAACAAATGAAGTAAGAAAGGATTGAAAAATGATGATGTGGCTTTGAATGGTGCATTTTGAACACACAAAAAGTCAGGAGTTCAAATAAGTTTTAAAAAATGAAATCCCACATAACAGACGAGTTTCCGGATGAAATCCTGATACTTTGAAAGAGATTGTCCGTTTTGTACACAAAGTGCATCCAGTTTATGCCGTAACCCTCTCAACATTCTTGCACATGCTATGTGGATAAAATGATGATATCATGCCAACTTTCAACCTTTTCAGAGTTCATTTGAAATGCTTTTCAATTTAGGGTCTTATAGCTCAAAATAATTAGTAAATGCTTGAAAAATAACAAATGAAGTAAGAAAGGATTGAAAAATGATGATGTGGCTTTGAATGGTGCATTTTGAACACACAAAAAGTCAGGAGTTCAAATAAGTTTTAAAAAATGAAATCCCTTTGTAACAGACGAGTTTCCGGATGAAATGCTGATACTTTGAAAGAGATTGTCCGTTTTGTACACGAAGTGCATCCAGTTTTTGCCGTAACCCTCTCAACTTTCTTGCACATGCTATGTGGATGAAATGATGATATCATGCCAACTTTCAACCTTTTCAGAGTTCATTTGAAATGCTTTTCAATTTTAGGGTTTTATAGCTCAAAATAATTAGTAAATGCATGAAAAATAACAAATGAAGTAAGAAAGGATTGAAAAATGATGATGTGGCTTTGAATGGTGCATTTTGAACACACAAAAAGTCAGGAGTTCAAATAAGTTT
>NW_025305241.1:0-783 GCF_018294505.1 Triticum aestivum
ACTGGTCAAAGCCCGTCCGTGGGAAGTCAAAAGGCTAGATCTCGTGGTCAACCGCTCCAGGATTAGGCGGGACGGGGGCCCTGGGGGGGTAGCAATGCCACCGGAGCGTCGTACCGGGCCCTCATACATGCGGGGTGGTGTTGTGGCATGTCCAAAGAGGCGGCACCTGGAGGGGGAAAACGGACGTATCGGGTCTAAACGGAGGGGATGTAGCTGTCGGTTTGGCCCGGATGTTGCTCCCAGGTGTCCCTCTGAGCTGACCTGACACAACTGGGTGGAGAGGTCAACTGTTCAAAGCTCGTCCGTGGAAAGTCAATGGGCCTTGGTACAATTTAAGCCGCCCAAAAGAACTGGGTCTAAGTACAATTTAAATTCCTAGGTTCAACAAGTGTTTCAAGTAATTTGTATTACTGGTTTGAAAGTAATTTCCTTGGTTGAAAATACTTGGATCAGTGCTCAAGAATCAGTTCCTCAAAATAGCCAATCACGTGAAGAAATAGTGAATCAGGTTTCTGCCCCTTTTTGATATATGAGAAAAAGAAAATGGAAACGATTCATGTGAATCAGGTGAAACTAGTCAGGAGAATAACTAGTAATTCTAGTACTTTACCACTAAAGTTTTTTCTAGCGACTATTTTAACAATGCATCTACATCTCATAGTAAAATGCGACCATGCATACTCTGCAACTTTTACAATCTTGTAAGTGTGACCATAATACCAAGTACACTAGAAATAAAGTTAAAACTTAAAACTCCCACGCAAGAATACTCTTGGTTGGCTA
>NW_025305242.1:0-783 GCF_018294505.1 Triticum aestivum
TACTCAGTTTTGGGGTCCCGAAGTGATTTCCACGATTGACGAACCCCGGGGGTGCATTTATGTGTCGGTCATCAACACTCACAATTTTGGTTAATTCTGGCCGTCTCGTGGACTATTACTCGCTGTTTTGGGGTCCCGGAGTGATTTCCATGATTGACGAACCTCTGGGTGCGTTTACATGTCGCTCATCAACACTCGCAGGTTTTGTTGATTCCGTCCCGTTTCATGGACTATTACTCACCGTTTTGGGGTCCCAAAGAGATTTCCATTTTTGTCGAACCCCAAGGTGTGCTTGCGTGTTGGTCGTCAAGACTCGCAGTTTTGGCCGATTTTGGCCCGTTTTGAACTATTACACAGTTTTGGCATCCCGAAGTGATTTCCACGATTGACAAACCCTACGGTGCGCTTACATGTCGGTCATCAACAATCGCAGTTTTGGCCGATTCTGGTCCGTTTGGTGCACTATTACTCACCGTTTTGGGGTCCTAGAGCGATTTACAGGATTTGCGATCCCCGGGGTGCGTTTATGTGTCGGTTATCAACACTCACCATTTTGCCCAATTCTGGTCTGTCACGTGGACAATTACTCACTGTTTTGGGGTCCTAGAGCGATTCTCACGATTCACAATCCCAGGGGTGCGTTTACGTGCCCGTCGTCAACACTCATAGTTCTGGCCAATTCTGACCCGTTTCGTGGACTATTACTCACCTTTTTGGGGTCCCGAAGCGATTTCCATAGTTGTTGACTCCAAAGATGCACTTACGTGTCGGTCATCAACAATT
>NW_025305243.1:0-783 GCF_018294505.1 Triticum aestivum
AGGGCTAAAATAAGAAAGAGTCGCGCGCGTTAGTACACACATATTTATTCAAATCAGTTAGTTTGTATCACCAGAGGCTCAATGTATATATATACCTCGGCGCCGGAGGTGGTTGCTACTTCCATTTGAAGATCGTCGTTTATCGACGTTTGTTCGGCATCATCTTGCTGACGGCGCCCTTCATCTTCACCGTCAAGGTTCAGATAAGAAGAGATATCATCTTCTTCTTCTCCGGTCGGCACATATAGAATATCGCCGTTTATGATGCCGAACATATGTGCTTCACCGTCCGGATCATAGTTGTCCATAATCGGGTCAGCTCTATCGTCCGCCATTATGTCAGTCCTGAAAACATGTAGTAAAAACAAATTAATTAAGTGAAGAAGGGGGGCGGTGGCGGTGGCGGTGGCGAAAGGGCGGTGGCAAAAGGAGGGGACGAGGAAGGGGTGGGAGAGGGTGTCGCAGTAGAGCGCGAGACGGGGCGGCAGACGACAGCGTCACGGAGAGGGGAGGCGAGGACAACACATTTATAACCCTCGCCGTCCCCTCTCGATCCCTAAAAAAACACCGCGCGCATCGCCGCCCCCCTCGCCGCCCCTCTCCGTATATACGTTTTTTTTTGTTAATTATCAAATTTTACGGGTTTTTTTGTTAATTATCAAGTTTTAAGTTATTTACCGTTTTTGTTAAACTAAGTTATTTACCGTTTTTGTTAATTATCAAATTTTACCGTTTTTTTGTTAATTAACTAGTTAAAAAATTCTCTCTCTCTCTCTCTCTCTC
>NW_025305244.1:0-783 GCF_018294505.1 Triticum aestivum
TGTTGGTCATCAACCCTGGTAGTTTTGGCCGATTCTGGCCTGTTTCATGGACTATTAGTAACTGTTTTGCGGTCCCGTAGTGATTTCCACGATTAACGAACCCTGGGGTGCGTTTATGTGTCGGTCATCAACACAGGCAGTTTTGGCCGATTCTGGCCCGTTTCATGGACTATTACTCACTGTTTTGTGGTTCTGGAGTGATTTCCACGATTAACGAACCCTGTGGTGCGCTTACATGTCCGTCATAAACACTAGCAGTTTTGGCCGATTCTCGCTAGTTTTATGGACTATTACTCACTGTTTCGCGGTCCGAGAGTGATTTCCACGATTAACGAACCCTGGGGTGCGTTTACGTGTCGGTCATCAACACAGGCAGTTTTGGCCGATTCTGGCCCGTTTCTTGGATTATTACTCACTGTTTTGAGGTCCTGAAGCAATTTCCATAGTTATTGAACCCCAAGGTGCACTTATATGTTGGTCATCAACATTGGCAGTTTTGGCCAATTATGGCCCATTTCATGGACTATTACTCACTGTTTTGCGGTCGCGGAGTGATTTCCATGATTAACGAACCTTGGGTGCGTTTACGTGTCGGTCATCAACACAGGCAGTTTTGGCCGATTCTGGCCCGTTTCATGGACTACTACTCACTGTTTTGCAGTCCCGGAGTGATTTCCATGATTAACGAACCCTGGGGTGAGTTTACGTGTCGGTCATCAACACTGGCAGTTTTGGCCGATTCTGGCCCGTTTCTTGGACTATTACTCACTGTTTTGTGGTCCC
>NW_025305245.1:0-783 GCF_018294505.1 Triticum aestivum
AGAGTTGATGACCAACACATAAGCGCACCTTGGGGTTCAACAACTATGGAAATCGCTTCGTGACCGCAAAACGGTGAGTAATAGTCCATGAAACGGGCCAGAATCGTCAAAAACCGCGAGTGTTGATGTCTGACACGTAAACGCACCCCGGGGTTCGTTAATCATGGAAATCACTCTGGGACCCCAAAAAAGTGAGTAATAGTCCACAAAACGGGCCAGAATCGGCCGAAACTGCGATTGTCGATGAACGATACGTAAGCGCACCTTGGGGTTCGACATCCATGGAAATCGCTTTGGGACCCCCAAAAATGTGAGTAATAGTCCATGAAACTGGCCAAAATCGATAAAATCCACGAGTGTTGATGATCGACACTTAAACGCACCATGGGGTTTGTTAATCGTGGAAATCACTCCGGGACCCCAAAACAGTCAGTAATAGTCCACGAAACGGGCCAGAATTGGCCAATACTATGAGAGTTGATGACCAACACGTAAGCGCACCTTCGGGTTCAAGAACTATGGAAATCGCTTCGTGACCGCAAAACGGTGAGTAATAGTCCATGAAACGGGCCAGAATCGTCAAAAACCGCGAGCGTTGATGTCTGACACGTAAACGCACCCCGGGGTTCGTTAATCATGGAAATCACTCTGGGACCCCAAAAAAGTGAGTAATAGTCCACAAAACGGGCCAGAATCGGCCAAAACAGTGACTGTTGATGACCGACATGTAAGCGCACCTTGGGGTTCAATAACTATGGAAATCGCTTTGGGACCCCAAAACGG
>NW_025305246.1:0-783 GCF_018294505.1 Triticum aestivum
CACTCACGGTTAATACAATTCTACCATGAATCATAAACATTTATCATGAAATACGGGAATAAATAGTAACTTTATTATTGCCTCTAGGGCATATTTCCTTCAGAAACCCCTAAATTAACCCTCCAAAACCCCCTAACCCCCCCCCCTTTCGAAAACAAAAAAACAAAAACCTCGGCTCCTGCTAGATGCTGACGCGAGGATGCCTTTTGGTCCCGGTTGATGTTACCAACCTAGACTAAAGGTCCTCCTGCCTGGACGCCTCGCAGCAGCCACGTGGAGCCCCTTCTGTCCCGGTTCATAAGCGAACCGGGACTTTAGTCCCGATCCTTTAGTCTCGGTTCCAGAACCGGGGCTAAAGGGCCTCTGAAACCAGGGCTAATGGGCCATTTTCTAATAGTGACTGCATGAAACCAAATTAATCCGCTCTAGACAACAAAGCCCTAGGTGAAATGGGGAGGAAATTGATGACATCCAGGGAGTGGCGGCTCATCTAAAAACCGTGAACAAATTTGGACACCTTTGATCTACTCATCCAACACTGGATCTACTCAACTAACGCTGGGAACTACTAGGAATAACCACAAAATGGAGCATTAAAAATGGAGGGGGACATACTCAACTAACGTTAGGGGGTTTTGGCAACACTCACGGTTAATACAATTCTACCATGAATCATAAACATTTATCATGAAATACGGGAATAAATAGTAACTTTATTATTGCCTCTAGGGCATATTTCCTTCAGAAACCCCTAAATTAACCCTCCAAAACCCCCTAACCCCC
>NW_025305247.1:0-783 GCF_018294505.1 Triticum aestivum
GGTGCAAGTCATGGCAAGGAAAGCATATCACCAGCAAGAAGGCACAAAGTGCTAGCTACACATGGCAAGAACGAAGGCATAGCATGCATGGAACGCTAACGGTAGCATCGGCGAAATCGCAAACAAGTTGACGATCTGCCCAGATTAACAATGAAGCAAAAGTTGAGCTCGATTGAGTCAACCTAGAGCACTCCACAAATGCAAACAAAGACATGGATGGATAGAGCATAACATAAATATCAAAACTCCCTTACTGATCATCCTCAAAAGAGGCACGGATCACTAGGAAACAAGCTGGACATATAGCATCATGAACTAAAATATCCCAGACTTAGCGAAAATCGCTAAGTCCCTGAAATCTGCAATCTCAGGTACCTCTCTTCGCAAGCTTGCACAAGACAACACACACATCCTAAAAATGCATGGGTGGCACCTCTGGAAAGAAGACAAAATTCTTCCCAATTCATCCCAAAGGGGCACAGGCATATCATGCACGAATTAAATATAGCAAAAATGACAAAAGTGCATGATGAACTAACGGATCTGCAATTTAACTCACGAAGCCTCCTTCTAACAGCATTTTGGGCATCAAGATGACCTCAAATGCAAATGATGCAATGGAATGAAATGATGTACATGTCGAGACGAAGATTTTGATATATCATACGCCCAAAACGGAGCTACGGTTGCAAAGTTACGGGACCTCGAACAGAGCAACATGGATCAAAAATCTAGGGACTTAGAAAAATCGGAGGGGGTTAGGGTTTACTGTACACGCGCGGA
>NW_025305248.1:0-783 GCF_018294505.1 Triticum aestivum
CCAAATTTCAAAAAATATTCAGAAATTAAAAAATATATATATAAAGAAAAGGAAATAAAGCATAAAGAAAACTGATAGGGGAAAAAAGAAAAAGAACCGAACGAAACCTTCCCAATACCGGAAGGTCTGATCTACATGGCCAACCTAATAATAGCATGTACAGGGTTCACATTTGCTCGATCGCCTTCATGGTACGAACAAAGTGTGAACTGGCATAATAATAACCCTTGTAGTAGAAGAAAAATAATCTCAAGCCCGAAGAATGGCATAGCAAAGCGTGTGTTACATTCTGGTACAACCGACGTGACAGCCCCAAATACTCTACAAAGTGGTTCTTCCCTATTATAGGGCAGCTATTGGAGATGCTATTACAAGTACTAACCTCCATATGAATAGAGTCCTAAAGGAGCTCCAAAGTTCTTTTCTCAAAGTGCGCCCCGCTTGTAAGGGTCTGATTGGGTCATGGGCGCCACATGATAGTATCAGAATTTACATGCTGTTAAAACACTTTCCACATAATATAAAAGTATTCCGGAATTTTACTTTTTGAAGAATTTCCATAAATGCTAACAAAATTTTAAAAACATTCATGAATTTGGACAATGTTTGTAAACTTAAAAAATCTTTATGGATTTCTAAAAAATGTTCACAATTTTGAAAACATTTATGAAGTTTAAAAAATATTTTAAAAAGTAAATTATGTTCCTAAATTTCAAAAAATATTCAGAAATTAAAAAATATATAAAAAGAAAAGGAAAATAAAGCATGAAGAAAACTGATAGA
>NW_025305249.1:0-783 GCF_018294505.1 Triticum aestivum
AAGACATGAAGAAGGAACTAGAACCTACGTACTATGTTGATCGTAGCTACCCCTCGTCGGAGATCACGATGATCTTCGTGCCCGGCTCCGGCAGCATGGGCGGCAGCTGCTGCTTCGGCTCCTCCGGCTGCTCCACTCCGACCTCCTCCGCCACTATCTTTGCGTCGAGTTGGGCGAAGAGTGTGTCGGACTTCGCCTGCTCCTGCCGGAGGAAAGCCCGGTTGGCCTCCACATAGAACTCATCCTAGATGGACTCTAGGATGGCCTGCTGCTCTATCATCTCCTCTGACTGGGCGACGATGAACTCCACCTCCGCCTGCTCTATTATGAAGCCCGACAGCTGCTGCTCCGGCTGCTCCGCCTCCTCCACCTCCATCGAAGACATCTCTTCTTCCTCCTCTTTCCCCGACTTCTCCTCCTCCGGCTCCGACGAGTCCGGAGGCAGCCTGGCAGTGATGCAGGCGGCATGCAGTGCTTGCCTTGCCCGGATCTTCTTCTAGATCTCATAGCGGCGCTCCGGTGTCAGCATGGCATAGTAGGTAATCTTACTCTGGACCATGGCGAAGTGCCAGAGCGTGGGCGGAGTATCAGACCATGGGCAGAGCACCGAAGTGGGAGAGGGAGGAGGTGGATGGGCTCGGACTAGCGGCGCGGAGAGAGGGAAGGGGGATGGGTTAGGGTTATGGGACGCCGACCAGCTTAAACAGATGGGTTTGCTCTTGGGCGGCGAGCCGAAGTGGCGCCACGCGACATTCAAACCGCCGCGATGGACGCAGCGATCGT
>NW_025305250.1:0-783 GCF_018294505.1 Triticum aestivum
AAAATAAAAAACCTGTCCACGAACCTTCCAGAAGATTCCCAAAACCGAAAAAAACCAGCTAGAAACCTCTAAGGTTCCCAAAACCGGGAGTGATAGAACGGTTAAACGGGTTGGCCAGTTGCGTCGTTACTCGATCGCTCGTTTTTGCGAAGCGCCAGCAGTTTGACGCAACGAAGGGCGAATAGGATATTCCGGATCGTGGCACCGCATCCACGACACCATGGCCGGCCGTGGCCACGTGCCGGCAATCCGCCCCACCTGTCCGCTTACAAGACGGCCCCGTCTCTCTCCCCTGGAAACCCTAGCAAATCCCCTCCGCCCATCTCCATCTACCTCTCGCACGAGCCTTCCCGAGCTCGGCGTCACCGCGGCATCGTCGTCGACGTGCACCAGAGCTCCCCCGAGCTACAAGAAGGTGCCCAGGAGCCTCCCCATAGTCGACCTCATCTCGTCCCTGTGGAAAATCGAGCGGAGGCGCCGCATCGCAGCCCCCATCGCCATTCGTCTCCGACCACCACGGCCACTGCTGCGGCCCATCTCGTCACCTGTCGGCCGTCCCTGCGGCAACCGAGCTGTCAGCAAGCTCTATTGTGAGCTCCTCCTCCTTTTACCCCTATTCCCCGCCTCGATCCGCTCCGGTTTTTGTTGCCCGCGACCTTCCCTGGCCGGCGCTCGCGCCCGCGCCCCCAGGCCACTACAGCCCGTGTGTCAGCCGCACCGCGTGCGCGCGCGTCCGCACCCGTGGCCCCGCCTTGGCGCTGCTCGCCTTGCCCGCACAGCCCT
>NW_025305251.1:0-783 GCF_018294505.1 Triticum aestivum
TAGTGGTTACTACACACTGCTTGGACAAACCGAATTTGCTAAATTCAATGCGGTATGACACTATGCATAGCTCAAGCTCAAGATGCCAGGACCTCGCGGGGTCATAACAGTCAACGGAAACATGGACCGCTCTCTCCGTACAGAAGAACATACTGCAGCCTTCACGGCGGAAGTACAATGCAGCCTTCTTCGACAAACCACCAATCCGGCGACGACAACCTCGAACACCGTCAAGCAAGTCCGAAGCACCCCGCAACAGGATCGTCAGGCATGCCAAGAGTGGGACTAGCAGTCCGACCTCCGCTCAAGCCCCATCAAAGCAGCATTCGTGCCGCGCGTACACAATTACGTACTCAAAATACTGTGGGCATAGGCGGAGGCTCAACAGCGACTCAGTCAACAATGCGGTATAACCGCAACATACTTTAATAACCCCCCTTTATCTTTCAGGAAACTGTTTTAGGGCAGCCTCTTCAGAAGAGCCCGATTGTCGGACTTACACAGAAGAAAAAACCAAGGAGCCAACAGGCTTTGCGCACAAAGGAAATACCCAGGTGGAATCTGTTCACGATCGTTATACCTGTTTTATATACCTACATGCAGCCCACCCTTGGATAGGACATGTCTCCTATTTACTTCTGCTTAAACGCACTCATTGTAAACATACGCTTAAACGTATTATTCATCAATGGTAGATAATATATAGCGTCAGCTTATTATTGTTGTTTGCACATTTTTCCTATAAATGTTTACTTAATATTGCAACCATACACCTTGGTATGT
>NW_025305252.1:0-783 GCF_018294505.1 Triticum aestivum
GGTGGTTGGGAGGGTGGGGACAAATATAATCTAAACAACCCTAAACAAAGCTCCACAATTTTATCTAAGGTCGAGGGGTTGACCCCCGACAATCATAGCTCCGCCTAAACACAACATTTGCATGTACTGTAGTACTAGACTTAATATTCATGTTTCAGTTTCATGTTCATTTTAAATATTGAACTGAGGACCATGGATGTCTTACATTTTACTCCCTTCGTTCCTAAATATTAGTCTTTTTAGAGGCTTCAAATGGACTGGCACATACGGATGTATATAGACATATTTTAGAGTCTAGATTCACTCATTTTGCTCCGTATGTAGTCACTTGTTGAACTCTCTAAAAGACTAATATTTAGGAATAGAAGGAGTATTTTTGAATTCGTGTCATACATATATGGTTTGGAAAAATAGATGCACTATACTTATTGGATTGTTGTTGTGTTCGTACGTGTGTGTTTGTGTGTGTGTGTGGTCATATGCTTGATACATACAAAGTTTTCTCACCTCCATATTGTTCATCTTTTAAATTTGAATTTGCATTGGAAAACTTACTAGGGATACCATGAAATGTGAAATCCACGTTGAGATCACTATATCACAAACTCACTCTAATTCAACAACTCGTCATAAATCAATTACCACGTTGAGATTAGTATTTGCAAGGAAAATACGGGTATTGTAATACACATAGATTCGTTCGGCAATTTAAAAGGTTCCTTTCGTATTCTCGAATGGTAGGACCAATGGCGTACCAGCCAGACCTTGGCTCGTCTTGATCCT
>NW_025305253.1:0-783 GCF_018294505.1 Triticum aestivum
AGCAAAGCAAAGAAGCACCGCCTCCTCCGCGGCTCCGCCTCGGCTATAAGCCAAACGCAACCAAAGGAGGAGCTAGGCGGGGCTGGGGTCGCAAGAGCGTCGGTGGATCGGCGATGTGGGAGACGAGGGGAGGGATCGGGGTGGCGGCGGTGATGTGGGAGACGAGGGGTGGGTGGCGGATCTGGAGCGCTGGGTTTCTTAGGGTGAGAGGGTGAGGGAGTTTTCTTTTTTCTTTTTTTCTTTTTTTTAGACAAATAGGGGGGGTGCGAGGGAGAAAGGGCTGCCGTCGGATCCGAGAGCATCCGACGGTGTTTGAGCTCGATCCGCGTGACATGCCCATGGACCAATCAGAACCCAGTACACGTTATGACCTTTTAAATTGGTCGTAATTGACTAAAAATAAGGTGTTGAACCATTTTTTTTTCAAAAAAAGGTGTTAAATCATATAAACAATTTTATGATGTGAGAAATTCAAAAACAAACATTTTCATTGTGCACAAGGATGCATATTGAAATTTCAAACAATGTTGCCTAAGGAAATTTTCTATTTCTTTGGACGAAAGAACCATTTTCCGTTTTTCGAGTGTCCAAAAGAAGGTTTTTTTGTGAAGGACCTGCCAAATAATTGTTGTAAAATTGGACCAAATCATTTTTCTAAAATACTAGGCCATATTTAATGCACAATTGACCAAATGGTTGGGTGTAAAAAGTTTTTCTCCACCTCTGGTGAAAAAGACAAATTCCCGCCGATTCAGCTGGAAGTGGGTCAAATTTGAACTGTAG
>NW_025305254.1:0-783 GCF_018294505.1 Triticum aestivum
GTTGTGTGACTCGCACGGGATCGCTCCGACTTGGCAAGAGCCCGCCGGCGACGTCGTGCAGCAGTTCTTCGACAGCCTAGTGGAGGTGGCGGTCAATGCTGACGAGAAGAAGCTCCTCACCCGCGACACCACTGATCAAGAGATGGAGCGCATCGCCACCAGGGCGGAAGAGGCGGCGGGAGCCGCGGCCGTTGGTGAATTCGGGTTCACCGTGGAGGAAGCGGACGCGGCGTTGGCGATGAGCCTTGCCGAACGGGAGCAGCCCGAAGAGGAAGAAGAGCTCGCCGCGCCCGACGCCGAGTCGAACGAGCCCGCCGAGGGTGCGAGCGGCCCGCCATCTCCGAGGAGCTTGCCGCAAGCAGGGCCCTCAGCGCAGCCCCCAGCGCAGCCAAGAAGGCGCCTCCGCAGGGTCGGCGACGTAGCAGGGCGGCAAGTGGGCCAACAGCCGCAGCGTCGCGCGACGCACTCTATCGCGGCAAGTACGGTTGCCGCGGGAGCGCCTCCCGCCGCAGCGACAACTAAAGCGGGGCCGTCTCGGGCTGGCGCCGCAGCCCCCGCCAAGCGGTCAAGGGATCCCACCCCTCCACCTCGTCGCGCTGGAAGTGGGCCGAACTTCGACCTCTCCGCGCTCAGCTCCGAAGAGGAGGAAGAAGAAGAAGAGTAAGATTCCCTTGCTTGTTCTTGTAGTTCTTCAACTTGCTGATCCTGTCTTGCATCTGATCTGACCCACCCTGGACTCTCCCTTTTCAGGACTCTGGCCTAGAGGGCGGCGAAGAGGGCCAT
>NW_025305255.1:0-783 GCF_018294505.1 Triticum aestivum
CCGGCACCAGACCGACCAGGTCGAAGGTGGGCATGGTGTCCACCACCCGCTCCCAGTCGTCGCGAAGAAACAAGGGGATCGGAGCACCCTCTGGGCTTGCCACGTCCTCCCCGACCAGGAAGCGGAGGGCTGCGGTCAGATCCTCGTCAGCCAGGGCATCCGAGCTCAGGCAGAGGACGACATCCGCATCCTCGAGCCTCCACAGCAGGCACGAGTGCGCCTGAAGAGGGGCCACCCGGTGCAAACGGAACTCCCTCAGGAGCGTGGCCCCGGTCAACTTCGCCGCCCTCAGGTTGCCCCGCCTCAGGTCAGCGTTCATCTTCTCCAACACCAGTTTCGCCTACTGGTCGTCAAGCTTCACGCGAGACCACGCCTCGATGGCCTCGGGCTGTTCTGTGGGCAGCTCAAGCAGGGGGTTGTTGCATCTGGCATCCACCATGACCCCCTTGCTCCGGAAGGCGTCGGCCCTCTTCCCGGCCTTCAAGATCACGTTGGCTTTGGAGTACGCGACAAAGCCTGCGCACGCCGAGAGATTGGCGCCAATGAGACAGAGGGAGAAGAAGTGGCGCAGCAAGGCCATGGAGGGCATCACCCCAATGTGTGACTCACAGTAGTAGGCGAAGATCGCCAGGAGGAGAACGGAGTTGGGGTGGAGATGCAGAGCATGCAGCTGATATTGGCGGAGGACAGCAAAGAAAAACTCAGAGAAAGGAGGCACCAGGCCAGCAATGACGGTGCTCATGTAGAGGGGGTAGAAGGTGCTCCCCTTGTCCTCCGGCTGGG
>NW_025305256.1:0-783 GCF_018294505.1 Triticum aestivum
AAAGTTCAATGCCAATGGAGTTGAGTGGGAAGAAGATCAATACCCCAAGACGAAGTTTGTTCCTCAACAAGAGAAGTATGATCCTACTTCTTTCAAAGGGACACAAGCTCAAGATGATCTTCCACCACAAGACCACAAGCAAAAAGGCAAGGACAAGCTTCAAGAGGAAATTGATGCATTTGAAGAAGCTTCTAAGGCCTTGGTCAAGTGGGTTCCCAAGACTACTTCAAGTTCCACTTTATCAAGTACAACTACAACACCAAGGATTCCCATCAAGATGGTGTGGATCCCGAAGAAGAAGAACTAGAGAGTTCTTGAGGGTGACTCCGCCAACATACTTCACTCTTATCATCTTGGCAAGAACAAGTGCAATCAACTTCCACATCTTGCACTAGTTCAAGGAGTCACAAACCCTCTTGTTGGTAAGACAAGGGACAAGGTAACCTAAAAGCTTTCATAGACATCATCTTGTGTGTGCATCACTTTATGTCTATGGATATCCTTGTTTGTTCCTTGTGGGACTAACCCATGTAGGTATTGAAAGTGCAACTCAGTCCAATGGATAGCTTCAAATGATCTGCATCAACATTGATCATCCACATCTTCAACATCTACATGAAGTCATCATCGACAAAACCCAAGGTTAGTTCATCCCTCTTAGGGGGGATCTCACATCTAGGGGGAGCTTTACTCTAAGAATTGAGCTAAAGCAACTCTAATGGTGTGAACACAACAATGCTTTATGTAAAAGTGGTAACCCCACTTGTGCTTAAACGATCAATA
>NW_025305257.1:0-783 GCF_018294505.1 Triticum aestivum
CCCTGACGCACTCGGCCCGGCGTGACGCCTCTTCGCACCGCCTTGGCTAGCCAGGCCGGCGGAGGAGCCGGCGCCCGACGAGCCGACCCTCGGCTGGTGGCGCGAGGCGACTTCCCCTTCGGCGTTATCATCAGGCCAGTCGGTGAAGGTGGCCGAGGGCCTGAAGCCGCCTACCGCTCCTCCTCCCCCGCCTTCGGCGTCGGCTTCCATCGCCGCCGCCCCCAAGTCGGGATCGTCGACGTCGCTCTCCGCACGATCGGGGACAAACTCGTGGGGCTGTCTCGTGGCGCCGGCTGCAGGCTGCATGAGGGGGTTCTAGTTCAGAAGAAATCAACGAGAATCAGAAACCGGATTCGGGCGCAAAGAAGACAAAGCAATAAGGAGATGCGACTTACCACTGGTGGGGGGTTGTCGCGCGAGTACGGCTCCTTCCCGAACTGCCAGTCCTCCCCGAACTCGCAGATCGCGATATGATTCACCATGTTTGCCACCTCCGCGCGGGGCATCTCCTTGGTGCTCATCCGACTTGGGTCTCGTAGGCCGCTCATCTGACAGATCAGGTGAGGCCGACCTTGGAGCGGAAGAACTCGGCGCGCCACGAAGGCGGCCAGCAAGTCGGACCCGACGAGGCCCTCCGACTGCGTCAAGACTCGAAGTCGCGCTACGGCGGCGGCTCCGGCGGGAGTCAGCGTCTTGACCCGATGAGACCAGCTGGGGAGCCTCCCAGCTGGGGGGCCGGCTTCGTAAGCCGGCAGATTAACCCAGTCGCCGTCGGAGGCGAGG
>NW_025305258.1:0-783 GCF_018294505.1 Triticum aestivum
TGCGGAAAGCTTGTTGTCGATGTAGTCCCTTTTCCTTGCTTCGGAGTGACGAATGTCGATGGAGAGGTTCTCGATGCGCTCTCGCAATCTTGATTATGCGCCTTGCATTTGTTGTTGTAGATCGAAGATTGACGCTTTGGTGATGTAGTTGTTCACGCCGTCGTTGTTATCGAGGACCGGACATGAAATGCTTGCCTATCCATCACAATACTCGAGCAAATATGAGTGGAGAAAGGAGAAGAACTATACCAAATGTACCTTGACTGATGTTGAGATGGATCAATGATCACTCAATGATGTAACAAGGAAATAGAACAATTGGTACCAATTCTTGTCAGTTTCTCACACCTACACAAATAAGGCTTATGGTGGAGCTCGATGAGGATAGTGGCACAAAAATTTAATGCAAAATTTTAGCAAGAGTCAATAATGTTTAAAGAGATTCACAAATTCACAAGTGAAACAAGTAGACCAATAGCAATATGTGGCACATGGAAACACACACACAGAGATAGATAAATGGGGTCGTGCAACCAAGGATGAGCACAAAATGTGGAATCCACGGAAAACGCTCGTGTTGCACAACTAGAGAGAGACGCTAGCACGATTTCTCAATAGGCGGATACGACACTTGTGCACAACCTATAAGATGCAAAATGTATCAACTTTCTATCCCAAGTATGCTATGTATGTATGGTGTTCCGATGCTATGATCCAAGATGATCGGATATGACAATGTGGTATGATGCTATGGCACTTTCTTACAAGCTTGTTTTGTTTCTC
>NW_025305259.1:0-783 GCF_018294505.1 Triticum aestivum
TATATATATATATATATATATATATATAAAAGTAATCCGAAAGTTAGCAGTCGTTGGCTTCAGCCCCCACGCATACAATGCGGGGGTGTTTGCGAAAAATATGCGTAATCACACTTGATCCAATGTCTTGGTCCATTAAGGAGGTGATCGCATGTCGAACTAGGCAACTGGACTATATAGCTGTAACACTTTCGCTTAGCCATGAGAGTTTGATGGTGGGGCTACTATGTAGCCCCTAGTACTTTTGCGTGCATCCGAATAGGGGCGCATATGTACATGGCCGAGAAACGGCCCTTTGTTAATGCGGAGGAATCCTAAAGATTCTGGTGAGTCTTCGAGTGGTTGAACAGTCTCTCGCCGTATCATGACAGTCAGTTTTCGGCTTCCTCTACTGAGGTGCTCATCTGGAATAACCAGGGCACAATTGCAGTAGTTCTCCTTTGGCCGCCTTAGCCGATAAGAACGGAACGTAAGGCCGCAAACCCAGGAGCTGGGCAAACCCAACATTTGACCAAAGACATGATTCGGAGCTGATGCATATAAGACCAAACTCGTGACGCCGAACACTCCCGAAGGTATTCGGTCTTTGTAACAAAAAATAGGCTGAAGAATGCCTTTTCATTATAAACCCTGTATTTCCAGGTACGTGCGTTAATATGTCGTGGCGAAATGCCAATAACGGCAGTATCCTCTGTGGGTATGGAACCCATGGGATGGTTAAACAACGAGAGGCAATAGAAAAGGTTTACATATCGGCTTAATCTAAAAAGAAACCTGTTGAGC
>NW_025305260.1:0-783 GCF_018294505.1 Triticum aestivum
TATATATATATATATATATAATGTTTTATCAGTCATTATTTTAATATCTTTTTTCGCGACCAATTAGTTGAAATAAAACTTAAGCAGTGCGTCTCACAACTAACTGAAAGGAAACATGAATTACATTGAGTACATAAACCAAAGAATAAAAACTTATTTTTTTTGATAAATAGACCCTCTAAAACAACATATACTACTCCGAATAATAAAGAAAAAAATATAACAGGAGAGGTATAGTTACTACAAAACATCTCTGACCTTCACGCTGTGTTTGGATGTAGGAAAAATTACTTGGAATTGAATTGGACTGGAAATTCCAAATCCAAGATGGAAAGGAAATGGGCTCCAATTCGAATTCTATTGTTTGGTTGTGCATGAAATTTATTTTTGGAATCACAGGGTAGCACTGAATTCCAATTGCTGTTTGGATGTACAAACCATGGAATTGGATGTCTTTTGAGTTTGGACAACATAAACTTCTGTACATATATGAAAAGAAGTATTATATGTATATTTGAATATATATATATATATATATTGTTTAATATTATTTTACACATATAATAACATTCAAATGTTCCAAATAAGATCAAAACAATTAAAATAGAAGTAGAAATAAATATGGAAAATGGAAGCATCACATATAATAATTTTGGTAGTTTATGTCTCTTACACATAGCACAAACGGGTAGTTTTATGTCTCATACACATAGCACAAATAGACAGTTCGCAAACAACAAAGTACACAGTAGTCCATCCATCAACTAAACTAGATAGTAACAA
>NW_025305261.1:0-783 GCF_018294505.1 Triticum aestivum
GCACATGCTATGTGGATGAAATGATGATATCATGCCAACTTTCAACCTTTTCAGAGTTCATTTGAAATGCTTTTCAATTTTAGGGTCTTATAGCTCAAAATAATTAGTAAATGCATGACAAATAACAAATGAAGTAAGAAAGGATTGAAAAATGATGATGTGGCTTTGAATGGTGCATTTTGAACACACAAAAAGTCAGGAGTTCAAATAAGTTTTAAAAAATGAAATCCCTTTGTAACAGACGAGTTTCCGGATGAAATCCTGATACTTTGAAAGAGATTGTCCGGTTTGTACACGAAGTGCATCCAGTTTTTGCCGTAACCCTCTCAACTTTCTTGCACATGCTATGTCGATGAAATGATGATATCATGCCAACTTGCAGCCTTTTTTCAGAGTTCATTTGAAATGCTTTTCAATTTCAGGGTCTTATAGCTCAAAATAATTAGTAAATGCATGAAAAATAACAAATGAAGTAAGAAAGGATTGAATAATGATGATGCATTTTGAACACACAAAAAGTCAGGAGTTCAAATAAGTTTTCAAAAATGAAATCCCTTTGTAACAGACGAGTTTCCGGATGAAATCCTGATACTTTGAAAGAGATTGTCCGTTTTGTACACGAAGTGCATCCAGTTTTTGCCGTAACCCTCTCAACTTTCTTGCACATGCTATGTGGATGAAATGATGATATCATGCCAACTTTCAACCTTTTAAGAGTTCATTTGAAATGCTTTTCAATTTTAGGGTCTTATAGCTCAAAATAATTAGTAAATGCATGAAAAA
>NW_025305262.1:0-783 GCF_018294505.1 Triticum aestivum
TGACTTATAACCTGCCTCTGTCACTACTTGCATGGTGTCAGTTCATTGTGTGTTAACAATTCATTTTGTTATTTTCTTTGTAGATTCAATCAAAAGATATATGGATGATTCTATGGTTTGTGGCAAGTATACTGCAATGATGATGATGATGTTCCCGTTGATGATGATGATGATGGATGCCTTCAGTTTTAGTTAAAGTTAGTTTTAGTTAAAGTTGTAGTGATGCTGTTCTTGTTAGATGATGTTCCTCGGTTAAGTTTTACTTAATTCTAGTTGATGGATTATTTTTGGCTTAAGTTTCACTCTCAAGAAAATATTTAGATTATGGATCACATTGGGATGATGTTTCTCCTGCAATATCCACTATTGTAATCCAACAGTTTTATTCAATATATATATATATATATATATATATATATATATATGATCTCTTCCTCTTGTGAGTATATTCTATTTTTTCCTCACTTGATATACATAATTATCACCATTATACGGTGAATTAATTTAATAATAATAATAATCACATTATATATGCACCAACACTTGAAATTTTGCAAATTTTCTGTTGCCGAGCAGTGAGATTTTGATTCCTGTACATGAAGCAACAACATATAGAAGTGTTGTAGAAGTTGGTTTTATGTGTTGTACTCTTGCAACGACCCCTTTTACCAACGCCAGTATAAGCGTTGCATTATGCGCTAACAACACTAGATAAGGCAACGCATCCCAAACTGTTGGTAAAGATACTAACAACGCATATATGGACCTTTAGATACGGAAAAA
>NW_025305263.1:0-783 GCF_018294505.1 Triticum aestivum
GTTGTATAAGCTAGTTCAAATAACTTTACACTAGAGTTGAACTAGCTCTATAGCCTAGTACAAATAATTTCACACTAGAGTTGAACCAGCTCTATAAGCTAGTTCAAATACTCTTACACTGGAGTTGAACTAGCTCTATAGCCTAGTACAAGTAATTTTACACTAGAGTTGAACTAGCTCTATAAGCTAGTTCAAATAATTTTACACTAGAGTTGAACTAGCTCTATAAGCTAACTCAAATAATTTTACACTAGAGTTGAACTAGCACTATAAGCTAGTTCAAATAATTTTACACTACAGTTGAACTAGCTCTATAGCCTAGTACAAATAATTTTACACCAGAGTTGAACTAGCACTATAAGCTAGTTCAAATAATTTTACACTAGAGTTGAACTAGCTCTATAAGCTAGTTCAAATAATTTTACAGTAGAGTTGAACTAGCTCTATAGCCTAGTACAAATAATTTTACACTAGAGTTGAACTAGCTCTATAAGCTTGTACAAATAATTTTACACTAGAGTTGAACTAGCGCCATAAGCTAGTTCAACTAATTTTACACTAGAGTGGAACTAGCACTATAAGCTTGTTAAAATAATTTTACACTAGACTTGAACTAGCTCTATAAGCTAGTTCAAATAATTTTACACTAGAGTCGAACTAGCTCTATAGCCTAGTACAAATAATTTTACACTAGAGTTGAACTAGCTCTATAAGCTTGTACAAATAATTTTAGACTAGAGTTGAACTAGCTCTATAAGCTAGTTCAAATAATTTTACACTAGA
>NW_025305264.1:0-783 GCF_018294505.1 Triticum aestivum
GAGGCGGAGCTCCTGGGCGCATCGGCGAGGCTAGGGGTGGCCGGTGGCCATGGGTACGGCGACGATGACGGCGAGCTCCGCTCGGTGGTGTGCGCGGGAGGGAAGCAGAGGAGGGAATGGGGTCCAGGGGGAGAGAGGGGAGGTACAGGGGGCGAGGGGGAGTGCGTGGCTCCCTCGTGTGCCTCCAGCGGCGAGCAGGTAAGAAGGAGGTGGCCGGAGCGTGCGCGCGCGCGTCGGGCACACGCCCTCCTGCCTACTGGCAGGAGGTTGAAGACGGTGGCGACTGCGGTGGGCTGGGCCGCACAGTGCTGGACCAGCACAGGAGCTGGGCCGGCTCTGGTGGGCTGCACGGGTGAGGCCAGGTAAGTCCAGGTAAGTTTCTGTTCTTTTATTGTTTTTCTGCTGTTTTGTTTTATTTAATTTATTTTGCCACTGTTTTGAATTTAAAATAATTCAAACAATGCCAAAAACTCCTCTGAAAATATTTATGCTGCTTAATGGACTTTTCCAAGAGCACATAAAAATGTTTCAGGGTATTTGGAAATATATTCTATATAAATTATGAATATAGTTCCAAATGCAAATAAAGTAATGATTTAAATTCAGTGCTCAAAATATTCCTCAAAAATGTTCATTATTTTTGGTTTGGTGCAAAACCCTTGCCAAAATATAACCAACATTATTTAAGGCCATTTTGAAAACATTGAATGCATTTTCCAGGGTTCTTTGCCCCTCTTTTATTTAAGTTTTTGAGGCTTCCAAAATTCCCTCAGTTCAAATTTT
>NW_025305265.1:0-783 GCF_018294505.1 Triticum aestivum
TGCTGCCTAAATTGGATACATTTGTTTTGCTTACAAATGAAGGGCCTAGCTTGGAGAAGGATGAACATTGGAGCAAGAACAAGCATGGAGATGATGGCATGCGCAAGGGGAACAAGAACGGAGTTACAAGTGATGATTTCAGGACTTTGAAGCCACCATAATGTGTGCATGAAGCCTTGGACGAAATATACAAGATGCCACTTCATAAATTTCGTCCCGAGGCTATTTTAGGTGCTGCGTCACCTTATTATTGGGCCAGGCCCATGTAATTTCGAAATACATAAGTATAGGCTATTTTTAGAGTCCGTATGTGTGGGGAAACAAGAGATAGGGTTGATTTCGGACCCCTCCACCAAGGGCCATGAAATCCCCCCCCCCCCTCTTCCTCCATATATACAGCCCTTAGGGCATCGTATAGACTTTGGGTTTTGTTTAGATTAAAAGTTCGCCATAGCTGCAACTTCGCGTACTTCGTTTGTGTTCAACGACCAGACAAAGGCGTCACAGAACCCCACCTTGATCAATAAAGCTTTCATCTTATATTCGCAATATCCAGATTGCAATCTCAGTTTCTTGCTTGTTCTTCGTTTGCTCGCAGGAAACAGACCCTCGTGGTCAGGTTGATCGTGCTCCGGCGTGGTCAATAACCTCTCGGAGTTGGTTTAGCGATTGCTAAGGCGCGACGTCCTCGCACGTTCGTAGTCGGATCGTCAAAGTCGACTTCCACCAAAGCGAAATCCACCATCTCATCGAAAGACGGGACACCTTTGCCTCTATCAATAG
>NW_025305266.1:0-783 GCF_018294505.1 Triticum aestivum
GTCTTGGTTGCGCCACGCTTTGACGACGTACTCGATTGTTTCGACGATCCGGCCGAGGGCTAAAATAAGAAAGAGTCGCGCGCGTTAGTACACACATATTTATTCAAATCAGTTAGTTTGTATCACCAGAGGCTCAATGTATATATATACCTCGGCGCCGGAGGTGGTTGCTACTTCCATTTGAAGATCGTCGTTTATCGACGTTTGTTCGGCATCATCTTGCTGACGGCGCCCTTCATCTTCACCGTCAAGGTTCAGATAAGAAGAGATATCATCTTCTTCTTCTCCGGTCGGCACATATAGAATATCGCCGTTTATGATGCCGAACATATGTGCTTCACCGTCCGGATCATAGTTGTCCATAATCGGGTCAGCTCTATCGTCCGCCATTATGTCAGTCCTGAAAACATGTAGTAAAAACAAATTAATTAAGTGAAGAAGGGGGGCGATGGCGGTGGCGGTGGCGAAAGGGCGGTGGCAAAAGGAGGGGGTGAGGAAGGGGTGGGAGAGGGTGTCGCGGTAGAGCGCGAGACGGGGCGGCAGACGACGGCGTCACGAAGAGGGGAGGCGAGGACAACACATTTATAACCCTCGCCGTCCCCTCTCGATCCCTAAAAAAACACCGCGCGCATCGCCGCCCCCCTCGCCGCCCCTCTCCGTATATACGTTTTTTTGTTAATTATCAAATTTTACGGGTTTTTTTGTTAATTATCAAGTTTTAAGTTATTTACCGTTTTTGTTAAACTAAGTTATTTACCGTTTTTGTTAATTATCAAATTTTAC
>NW_025305267.1:0-783 GCF_018294505.1 Triticum aestivum
CTCAAAAAAAGCAGTAAATGCATGAAAAATACCAAATGAAGTCAGAAATTGTTGAAAATTGAAGATGTGGCTTTGAATGGTGCATTTTGAACACATAAAAACTATGGAGTTCAAATAAGTTCAAGAAAATGAAATCCCTTTGTAACAGACGAGTTTCCGTGTGAAACCCTGATACTTCGAATGAGATTGTCCGTTTTGTACACGAAGTGCATCCAGTTTTTGCCGTAAGCCTCTCTACTTTCTTGCACATGCTATGTGGGTGAAATGATGACACCATGCCAACTTTCAACCTTTTTAGAGTTCATTTGTAGTGCTTTTCAATTTCAGGGTCTTATAGCTCATAAAACTCAGTAAATGCATGAAAAATAACAAATGAAGACAGAAAGGGTTGAAAATTGATGATGTTCCTTTGAATGGTGCATTTTGAACACAGAAAAACTATGGAGTTCAAATAAGTTCAAGAAAATGAAATCCCTTTGTAACAGACGAGTTTCCGTGTGAAACCCTGATACTTCGAATGAGATTGTCCGTTTTGTACACGAAGTGCATCCTGTTTTTGCCGTAAGCCTCTCTACTTTCTTGAACACGCTATGTGGGTGAAATGATCACACCATGCCAACTTTCAACCTTTTCAGAGTTCATTTGTAGTGCTTTTCAATTTCAGGGTCTTATAGCTCAAAAAATCAGTAAATGCATGAAAAATAACAAGTGAAGTAAAAAATTGTTGAAAATTGATGATGTGGCTTTGAATGGTGCATTTTGAACACATAAAAACTATGGAGT
>NW_025305268.1:0-783 GCF_018294505.1 Triticum aestivum
GACGTCCGCCTCGACTCGCGTTACCCTAAGATGGACAGGGTGGCAGTGGTCTCACGTGCTCGTCTCGCGTCCGTCGTCGCTACCGCGACGATATCCGCCTCGACTCGCGTTACCCTAAGATAGACATGGTGGCAGTGCTGTCGCGTGCTCGTCTCGGCGTCCGACGTCGCTACCGCGATGAGGTCCGCTTGGACTCGCGTTACCCTAAGATAGACAGGGTGGCAATGGTGTCACGTGCTCGTCTCGGCGTCCGTCGTCGCTACGGCGATGACGTCCGCCTTGACTCGCGTTACCCTAAGATAGACAGGGTGGCAGTGATGTCACGTGCTCGTCTCAGCGTCCGTCGTCGCTACCGCGATGACGTCCGCCTCGACTCGCGTTACCCTAAGATAGACAGGGTGGCCCTGGTGTGACGTGCTCGTCTCGGCGTCCGTCGTCGCTACCGCGACAACGTCCTCCTCGACCCGTGTTACCCTAAGATAGACAGGGTGGCAGTGGTGTCACGTGCTCGTCTCGGCGTCCGTCGTCGCTACCGCGACGACGTCCGCCCCGACTCGCGTTACCCTCAGATAGACAGGGTGGCAATGGTGTCACATGCTCGTCTCGGCGTCCGACATCGCTACCGCGACGACGTCCGCCTCGACCCGCATTACCCTAAGATAGACAGGGCGGCAGTGGTGTGACGTGCTCGTCTCGGCGTTCGTCGTCGCTACCGCGACGACGTCCGCCCCGACTCGCGTTACCCTCAGATAGACAGGGTGGCAGTGGTGTCACATGGTCATC
>NW_025305269.1:0-783 GCF_018294505.1 Triticum aestivum
TGAGCTCCGCCATTGATTCCCTCTTTCCCCGTTGGGTTTTGCTCGCCGTACCGTCGTTCTGCCGACGCCCGTAGGTCGTCGCCGCACTTGATCATCGCCGGCAATATCCGGTGACCATTAGGTCACGCCTGGGTGCCCAGTAGCCTCGATAGGACCCACGGGCCACTGCTGGCGTGCTAACCCGGCCGCTCACCCGCTCCAGAGCCATCGCCGCTCCTGACCAAGCTTCGGTCGCCGCCGCCTCTGCCGACCACCCCAGCACCTCCCACCACCACCAGACGGAGTGCCGCAGTGCCAGCTTTCCAACGCGCCTAGCCGCGTGACCTCCCGGCGCCGGAGCTGGCCAGACGGCCAACGCCGCCGTGCTCCGGCCATCGCCGGCGCTAACCCGCTGACGTGGCCAATTTAGTCGTCGGCTAAACCCATTGTTGGCACAAATTAACCCCCCCCCCCCACACTCTAACTGACATGTGGGCCCAGTGCCTAAATTAAGTAGTTAACTTCTCTGTTAGATTAGCACTAACCACAGTGGGCCCACGCGTCAGCTTTGGCCATGCTGACGTGGCCCTTGACTGGGCCCACCTGTGTGTGACCGTAGGCAACACTGGCTCACTGACTGGCAGGTCCCATGCATCAGGTTTGACCTAGACCGGGTCTGTTGACCTGCTGAGGTCAGTATGACGCAATGCTGACGCAGTAATTGATTTTCTGGATTTAAAATAATTCAGGAAATTCCAGGAAATGCCCAAAACTTCAAAAAATCATAGTAATTCAACCGTAACT
>NW_025305270.1:0-783 GCF_018294505.1 Triticum aestivum
AAAAAAACAGGTTAAAAGCTAGGTGCACCCAGATCTGTGCACACAAAAGTGTACCAAAGGGATGACTTGTGGGTCCAGGGGGTCCCAGTTGACTAGTCAATGCTTGACTAGTCAACAGGGGGTGGGGCCCCCTGTCGTTGTCTGCCTATTTGACTAACAGGATTAGTTTAAACTAATTAAGTAGTTAACAGGTTAATTAACATGATTAATTAGGTTAATCAATTAATTAATTTAATTACTATTATTTATTTATTTTTACAAATACATTTTTCGTTTCGTTTAACTTTCTCAAAGTTTTGGGGGCAGGCCCCAGGGGGCGCGGGCGCGGGCACCGGGCGTCGGACGCCGGAGTGCATGGCGCGGCAGAGTGGCGCTGGGCACGGACGAGGGCAGTTGGCCGGATAGGGGCTGCGGGGCGCGGGCGGACGGCGAGCAACGGCGCGGTCAGCGCATGCGGTGAGCACGGCCACCGGGCACGTGCGGGATGGTGACCACAGGTAGGACGACGCCTGGGCGCGACGAGCGCGATAGGGGGCGCGTGCGGGGACGGTACAGTGCGTGGCGACGGGAGGAAAAGGGGAGGCGGAGGCCATGGGCCTCACCAGCGATGGAGAGAAGCGGGGGCGGCGAGGCTTGGGGTCGGCCGGCGATGGAGAGGCGGGGACGGGGCAGTCCGGCGCGAGGGTGAGCAGGCGACGGCGAACGGCGTCGAGCGACGGGGGCACCGGCTGCCGTCGGGGCAGACGCGAGGGTCGTCGTGGCGGTGGTCGGGGAGGCATGGTC
>NW_025305271.1:0-783 GCF_018294505.1 Triticum aestivum
TGAACACAAAAGAAATCCGGAGTTCAAATAAGTTTAAAAAACATTGAAGTGCCCGTGTAACAGATGAGTTCTCGTCCTAAACCTTGATACTCCGAAAGAGATTGTCCAATTTGTACACGAAGTGCGTCCAGTTTTTGCCGTGTCCCTCTCCACTCTTTCGCACATGCTATGCAGGTGAAATGATGATACCATGCCAAGTTTCAACATTTTCATAGTTCATTTTGTAGTGATTTTCAATTTCACGATCATTTAGCTCTCTAAACAATTAGGTAAATGACTGAAAAACAACAAATGATGTCAGAACATGTTGGAAATTGATGACGTCGCTTTGAATGCTGCATACTGAACACAAAAGAAGTCCGGAGTTCAAATAAGTTTAAAAAACATTGAAGTGCCCGTGTAACAGATGAGTTCTCGTCCGAAGCCCTTCTCCGAAAGAGATTGTCCAGTTTGTACATGAAGTGCGTCCAGTTTTTGCCGTGACCCTCTCTGCTCTTTCGCACATGATATGCGGGTGAAATGATGATACCATGCCAGGTTTCAACATTTTCACAGTTTATTTTGTAGTGATTTTCAATTCCACGGTCATTTAGCTCTCTAAACAATTAGGTAAATGACTGAAAAACAACAAATGATGTCAGAACATGTTGGAAATTGATGACGTCGCTTTGAATGCTGCGTACTAAACACAAAAGAAGTCCGGAGTTCAAATAAGTTTAAAAAACATTGAAGTGCCCGTGTAACAGATGAGTTCTCGTCGGAAACCCTGATACTTCAAAAGAG
>NW_025305272.1:0-783 GCF_018294505.1 Triticum aestivum
ATGATGTGGCTTTGAATGGTGCATTTTGAACACACAAAAAGTCAGGAGTTCAAATAAGGTATAAAAAATGAAATCCTGATACTTTGAAAGAGATTGTCCGTTTTGTACACGAAGTGCATCCAGTTTTTGCCGTAACTCTCTCAACTTTCTTGCACATGCTATGTGGATGAAATGATGATATCATGCCAACTTTCAACCTTTTCAGAGTTCATTTGAAATGCTTTTCAATTTTAGGGTCTTATAGCTCGAAATAATTAGTAAATGCATGAAAAATAACAAATGAAGTCAGAAAGGATTGAAAAATGATGATGTGGCTTTGAATGGTGCATTTTGAACACACAAAAAGTCCGGAGTTCAAATAAGGTATAAAAAATGAAATCCCTTTGTAACAGACGAGTTTCCGGATGAAATCCCGATACTTTGAAAAAGATTGTCCGTTTTGTACATGAAGTGCATCCAGTTTTTGCCGTAACCCTCTCAACTTTCTTGCACATGCTATGTGGATGAAATGATGATATCATGCCAACTTTCAACCTTTTCAGAGTTCATTTGAAATGCTTTTCTATTTTAGGGTCTTATAGCTCGAAATAATTAGTAAATGCATGAAAAATAACAAATGAAGTCAGAAAGGATTGAAAAATGATGACGTGGCTTTGAATGGTGCATTTTGAACACACAAAAAGTCAGGTGTTCAAATAAGGTTTAAAAAATGAAATCCCTTTGTAACAGACGAGTTTGCGGATGAAATCCTGATACTTTGAAAGAGATTGTCCGTTTTGTACA
>NW_025305273.1:0-783 GCF_018294505.1 Triticum aestivum
GTCACGGCGAAAACTGGACGCACCTCGTGTACAAACTGGACAATCTCTTTCGGAGTATCAGGGTTTCGGACGAGAACTCATCTGTTACACGAGTACTTCAATGTTTTTTAAACTTATTTGAACTCCAGCCTATTTTTGCGTTCATTATGCATCATCCAAAGCGACGTCATCAATTTCCAACACGTTCTGACATCATTTGTTGTTTTTCAGTCATTTACCGATTTGTTTAGAGAGCTAAATGACGCTGAAATTGAAAATCACTACAAAATGAACTCTGAAAATGTTGGAACTTGGCATGGTATCATCATTTCGCCCGCATAGCATGTGCAAAAGAGTAGAGAGGGTCACGGCGAAAACTGGACGCACCTCGTGTACAAACTGGACAATCTCTTTCGGAGTATCAGGGTTTCGGACGAGAACTCATCTGTTACATGGGCACTTCAATGTTTTTTAAACTTATTTGAACTCCAGTCTATTTTTACATTCATTATGCATCATTCAAAGCGACGTCATCAATTTCCAACACGTTCTGACATCATTTGCTGTTTTTCAGCCATATACCGATTTGTTTAGAGAGCTAAATGACGGTGAAATTGAAAATCACTACAAAATGAACTCTGAAAATGTTGGAACTTGGCATGGTATCATCATTTCGCCCGCATAGCATGTGCAAAAGAGTAGAGAGGGTCACGGCGAAAACTGGACGGACCTCGTGTACAAACTGGACAATCTCTTTCGGAGTATCAGGGTTTCGGCTGAGACCTCATCTGTTACACGGGCACT
>NW_025305274.1:0-783 GCF_018294505.1 Triticum aestivum
GAATGCCTGCATTGCGCCTGTCAACCAAGCGCCCTGCGTGTGTTAGCGCGAGGCCGAGCAGGGGGTGGGAGGGAGGGTCGTGACCCCCCCTCCCCACCCCCTGCGAGGAGGAGCCTGGAACGAGCCGGAGCAGGGGGGTGGGAGGGGTGTCGTGACCCCCCTCCCCACCCCCCTGCGAGGCCGAGCCTGGAACGAGCCGGAGCAGGCGGCGACGCGGCGTGCCGTGGCGCCGCATGCGGAGGCGAGTCTGTCACACCCCGTCGCCTCCCTGTCTATCTTAGGGGTGTGGCTCTGGGGTTGCGTGTGTCCTACTGTTGGAAAAACAGAATGTCTGCACAGCGCCTGTCAACCACGCGCACTGCATGCGTTAGCGCGAGGCCTAGCAGGGGGTGGGAGGGGGTCGTGACCCACCCTCCCGACCCCCCTGCGAGGCCGAGCCTGGAACGATCCAGAGTAGGCGGCGAAGCGGCGTGCCGCGGCATCGCATGCGCAGGCAAGTCCGTCACACCCCGTCGCCTCCTTGTCTATCTTAGGGGTGTGGCTCTGGGGTTGTGTGTGTCCTATTGTTGGAAAAACAGAATGTCCGCACTGCGCCTGTCAACCAAGTGTAGTGCGTGCATTAGCGCGAGGCCGGGCAGGTGGGTCGGAGGGGGGTCGTGACCCCCCTCCCCACCCCCCTGCGAGGGCGAGCCTGGAACGAGCCGGAGCAGGCAGCGACGCGGCGTGCCGTGGTGCCGCATGCGCAGGCAAGTCCGTCACACCCCGTCGCCTCCCTGTCTATCT
>NW_025305275.1:0-782 GCF_018294505.1 Triticum aestivum
GTTTTATTTTTCTGATTTTTTTGATATATAATTGTATTTTTAAGATTTTAAAATGAATTAGTTTTATTTTTCTGATTTTAAAAGGAAAAAGGAAGAAGAAGAAAGAAGGAAAAAGGAAGAAAAAAACAGAAGAAAAAAACAGAAGAAAAAAGGAAAAACAGAAGAAAAAAACAAACAGAAGAAAAACATAAGAAAAAAACAGAAGAAACAAACAGAAGAAAAAAGGAAAAAGGAAAAAAGGAAGAAAAAAAGAAAATATGCCACCTACTGGGCCACCACGGCCTGAATACGACTAGAAACCCATTAAAGGGCCAGGATTCAGGCCCGCAGAAGGCCGAGTAGGCCCACAGGTACATAGTGACAGAATAGGCCCGTAAGCCTGCATTTGAGAGGAGCTCGAAGTGGTGAGCGCAGCCGCGCTTATAAACCACTGTCGAAGCCTCTCGGCTAGCGAGGTGGGACTAAACATCCCACCGCACCGCGCCAGTTCTAGCACAGACCTTTAGTCCCGGTTGGGGAGGCGGACCGCGACTAAAGGGTACCCTTTAGTCACGGTTGTTGTCCCCAACTGCGACTAAAGGGTCTTTCTGCGCGGGAACGGAAGCGGCGCCAAAACCCTTTAGTCCCGGTTGGGGAGGCGGACCGCGACTAAAGGGTACCTTTAGTCGCGGTCCGCCTCTCCAACCGCGACTAAAGGTGCGTCTATAAATACTGCACTTAGCAGTTTTGCCACTTCCCATTCTCCTCTCTCTCGACGCCGAAGCGCTGCCCCGACGCCGACG
>NW_025305276.1:0-782 GCF_018294505.1 Triticum aestivum
ATTTTGTAGTGATTTTCAATTTCACGGTCATTTAGCTCTCTAAACAAATCAATAAATGACTGAAAAACAGCTAATGACGTCAGAACGTGTTGGAAATTGATGACGTCGCTTTGAATGCTGCATACTGAACACAAAAATAGTCTGGAGTTCAAATAAGTTTAAAAAACATTGAAGTGCCCGTGTAACAGATGAGTTCTCGTCCGAAACCCTGATACTCCGAAAGAGATTGTCCAGTTTGTACACGAAGTGCGTCCAGTTTTCGCCGTGACCCTCTCTACTCTCTTGCACGTGCTATGCGGGTGAAATGATGATACCATGCCAAGTTCCAACATTTTCAGAGTACATTTTGTAGTAATTTTCAATTTCGCGGTCATTTAGCTATCTAAACAAATCGGTAAATGACTGAAAAACAGCAAATGACGTTAGAACGTGTTGGAAATTGATAACGTCGCTTTGAATGCTGCATACTGAACGCAAAAAGTGTCTGGAGTTCAAATAAGTTTAAAAAACATTGAAGTGACCGTGTAACAGATGGGTTCTCGTCCGAAACCCTGATACTCCGAAAGAGATTGTCAAGTTTGTACACGAAGTGCGTCCAGTTTTCGCCGTGACCATCTCTACTCTTTTGCACATGCTATGCGGGTGAAATGATGATACCATGCCAAGTTCTAACATTTTCAGAGTTCATTTTGTAGTGATTTTCAATTTCACGGATCATTTAGCTCTCTAAACAAATCGATAAATGACTGAAAAACAGCTAATGACGTTAGAACGTGTTGGAA
>NW_025305277.1:0-782 GCF_018294505.1 Triticum aestivum
GGGAAAGTATTCCCGGTGTTTCGTGTTTTCGGGTAGAGGAGCCGGAGGGGGAAAGTTGCGGGTTCGATAGGTTAGGGGGGTGTGGCGGACGAACGGACTGCGTATCCGGAATCGTCTCGTCGTTCTGAGCAACTTTCATGTTGAAATTATTTTAATCCGGATTACGGATTAAAAGATATGATTTATAAAAGATTTTATTAATTTCTGGAATTTTAATTAATTATTTAATTAATTTCGAAATTGCATTTATGACATCAGCATGATGTCATGCTGACATCATCAGTCAACAGGGTTGACTAAGTCAACCCGGACAGGTGGGTCCCGCATGTCATTGACTGTTAACTAACCTAATAGATTAATTAACTAACTAGGTGATTAGGTTAATCTAATCAGGATCAATTAAGTTAATTATTTCTTTAATTAATTAACTAATTAATATTTTAATTATTTTAATTATTTATTTATTTATTTTATTAAATCTTTTTTTTTTAATTTTCGTTCTAGGGCGTGGGACCCGTTTGTCATGGGCCCAGAGGGGCCTTAGCGGGTCGTGTGGGCAGGTAGGTCTCGGGCGACGGGCGGGCGCTGGTTGCGGGCGCTCGTGCCCGAGGGAGCGTGGCGGTGCAAGGCCACCGGGGCACGGCGGCAGATCAAGGCCGCGGCGCAGCAACGGTTGAGGCGGGACGGCGCGGTAGTAGCGGCCAGGGGGAGCGGCGGGCACCCGCGGCAAGCTGCGCGGGGCCGACGAGCTAGGCGAGCAGCGGGGGACGAGGCCGCGTCGG
>NW_025305278.1:0-782 GCF_018294505.1 Triticum aestivum
TTTCAAAGTATCATGATTTCATACGGAAACTCGTCTGTTACAAAGGGATTTCATTTTCTAAAACTTATTTGAACCCCTGACTTTTTGTGTGTTCAAAATGCACCATCCAAAGCCACATCATCATTTTTCAATCCTTTCTGACTTCATTTGTTATTTTTCATGCATTTACTAATTATTTTCAGCTATAAGACCCTAAAATTGAAAATCATTTCAAATGAACTCTGAAAAAGGTTGAAAGTTGGCATGGTATCATCATTTCATCCACATAGCATGTGCAAGAAAGTTGAGAGGGTTACGGCAAAAACTGGATGCACTTCGTGTACAAAACGGACAATCTCTTTCAAAGTATCATGATTTCATACGGAAACTCGTCTGTTACAAACGGATTTCATTTTTTAAAACTTATTTGAACTCCTGACTTTTTGTGTGTTCAAAATGCACCATTCAAAGCCACATCATCATTTTTCAATCCTTTGTGACTTCATTTGTTATTTTTCATGCATTTACTCATTATTTTGAGCTATAAGACCCTAAAATTGAAAAGCATTTCAAATGAATTCAGAAAAGGTTGAAAGTTGGCATGGTATCATCATTTCATCCACATAGCATGTGCAAGAAAGTTGAGAGGGTTACGGCAAAAACTGGATGCACTTCGTGTACAAAACGGACAATCTATTTCAAAGTATCATGATTTCATACGGAAACTCGTCTGTTACAAAGGGATTTCATTTTCTAAAACTTATTTGAACCCCTGACTTTTTGTGTGTTCAAAATGCACCATC
>NW_025305279.1:0-782 GCF_018294505.1 Triticum aestivum
CGGCCGCCGGGGTTCGGTCGTGCACGGGAACAGGGTTGGAGCTCGAAGTCGAGCGAAGCGAGGTGCTAGGGATGCTCTACGGGGTCTTGCGAACTCGTTGGACTCGCCGGGGTGACCAAATGGTCACCGGAGCTGCGTCGACGGCGAGCTCGGCGACGGCGGAGGTTCGGCCGTGGTGGGGAGGAGGCTACGGTGGGGAAACGAGGGGGAGGAGAGGGGGAAACGGTGGCGTAGCTCACCGCGGTTGCAGTGGGCGTCGAAGTGGGCTCGGGGACGCGCTGGAGACGGCGAATCGACGGCGACGGTGGTCGGAGCCCGAAGAGGGGAACGGCGACGTGGCGGCGATGCAGGGCTTCCGGGGAGCTGTGGAGCGGTGGGGAGAAAGAGGGGGTCGTGGCGGAGCTCCTGAGCTAGTCGGGGGAGCGAGGGGTGGCCGGAGATGGCTGCTATGGCGAACGGCGGCGAGTGTGGTGTTCGGCCGTGTGAGAGAGAGAGCGAGGGAGAGGAGAGGAGAGCCGGGGGAGAGTGAGAGAGAGCAGGGGAGAGGCGTGGCGTCGTCCAGGGCATCGAGCGAGGAGGGGAGGGCAGGCAAGCAGGCGAGCAGGTGGCGTGGCGCGGTGGCGCGCGCGCGCGCCGGCCACACTCCCCTCCCTCTGTCGGGACGAAGACGACAGAGGAGGGAGGTGGGCTGGGCCGGCTGCCGGCTGGGCCAGCCAGCTGGCTGGGCCGCACAGTGGAGGAGCCCAGGTAAGCTCCTCCTGTTATATATTTTTCTGTTTTTT
>NW_025305280.1:0-782 GCF_018294505.1 Triticum aestivum
AAAACGGGCCAGAATCGGCCAAAACTGTCAGTGTCGATGACCAACACGTAAGCGCACCTTGTTTTTCAACAAGCATGGAAATCACTTCGGGACCCCAAAACGGTGAGTAATAGTCTACGAAACGGGTCAGAATCGACAAAAACCGCGAGTTTTGATGACCGACACGTAAACGCACCCCAAGGTTCGTTAATCGTGGAAATCACTTTGTGTCCCCAAAACGGTGAGTGGTAGTCCACGAAACGGGTCAGAATCGACAAAGACTGCGAGTGTTGATGACCGGCACGTAAACGCACCCTAGGGTTCGTTAATCATTGAAATCACTCCGGGACACCGAAATAGTGAGTAATAGTCCTTAAAATGGGCCAGAATCGGCCAAAACTGCGAGTGTGGATGACCGACACGTAAACACACCCCAGGGTTCGTTAATCGTGGAAGTCACTCCGGGACCCCAAAACAGTTAGTAATAGTCCACAAAACGGGCCAGAATCGGCCAAAACTGTCAATGTTGATGACCTACACATAAGCGCACCTTGTTGTTCAGCAAGCATGGAAATCACTTTGGGACCCCCAAACGATGAGTAATAGTCCACGAAACGGGTCAGAATCGACAAAAACCGCGAGTGTCGATGACCGACACGTAAACACACCCCGGGGTTCGTTAATCGTGGAAGTCACCCCGGGACCCCAAAATAGTTAGTAATAGTCCACAAAACGGGCCAGAATCGGCCAAAACTGTCAGTGTCGATGACCAACACGTAAGCGCACCTTGTTTTTCAACAAGC
>NW_025305281.1:0-782 GCF_018294505.1 Triticum aestivum
GTAAATGCATGAAAAATAACAAATGAAGTAAGAAAGGATTGAAAAATGATGATGTGGCTTTGAATGGTGCATTTTGAACACACAAAAAGTCAGGAGTTCAAATAAGTTTCAAAAAATGAAATCCCACATAACAGACGAGTTTCCGAATGAAATCCTGATACTTTGAAAGAGATTGTCCGTTTTGTACACGAAGTGATTCCAGTTTTTGCCGTAACCCTCTCAACTTTCTTGCACATGCTATGTGGATAAAATGATGATATCATGCCAACTTTCAACCTTTTCAGATTTCATTTGAAATGCTTTTCAATTTTAGGGTCTTATAGCTCAAAATAATTAGTAAATGCTTGAAAAATAACAAATGAAGTAAGAAAGGATTGAAAAATGATGATGTGGCTTTGAATGGTGCATTTTGAACACACAAAAAGTCAGGAGTTCAAATAAGTTTTAAAAAATGAAATCCCTTTGTAACAGACGAGTTTCCGGATGAAATGCTGATACTTTGAAAGAGATTGTCCGTTTTGTACACGAAGTGCATCCAGTTTTTGCCGTAACCCTCTCAACTTTCTTGCACATGCTATGTGGATGAAATGATGATATCATGCCAACTTTCAACCTTTTCAGAGTTCATTTGAAATGCTTTTCAATTTTAGGGTTTTATAGCTCAAAATAATTAGTAAATGCATGAAAAATAACAAATGAAGTAAGAAAGGATTGAAAAATGATGATGTGGCTTTGAATGGTGCATTTTGAACACACAAAAAGTCAGGAGTTCAAATAAGTTT
>NW_025305282.1:0-782 GCF_018294505.1 Triticum aestivum
TCTCCGTAGTTGAGCGGGAGCGGCCAAAGGAATGTGCAATCGTGTGTGTAGTGGAGCTGGGAGGGGCAAGCATAAGGGACGAAGACGGGGGTAACATGTCGGATGCGATCATACCAGCACTAAAGCACCGGATCCCATCAGAACTCTGAAGTTAAGCGTGCTTGGGCGAGAGTAGTACTAGGATGGGTGACCTCCTGGGAAGTCCTCGTGTTGCATTCCCTTTTTAATTTTTTTGCACCGCGTGCAAAACAAAACGCACGAGCGCGACGTATGTTTAGCACGTTTTATTATTTTGCACGTTTACGGTAAGTTTTAGCTCGCTGCTCATTATTCACGCGTCTAGCGGCGGCAAACGTGTTCTGAAAGGGGTCGAAACCATGGTAAATACGCACTGTTGCAGTTGAACCGTGGTAAAACTCGTCTCCGTAGTTGAGCGGGAGCGGCCAAAGGAATGTGCAATCGTGTGTGTAGTGGAGCTGGGAGGGGCAAGCATAAGGGACGAAGACGGGGGTAACATGTCGGATGCGATCATACCAGCACTAAAGCACCGGATCCCATCAGAACTCTGAAGTTAAGCGTGCTTGGGCGAGAGTAGTACTAGGATGGGTGACCTCCTGGGAAGTCCTCGTGTTGCATTCCCTTTTTAATTTTTTTGCACCGCGTGCAAAACAAAACGCACGAGCGCGACGTATGTTTAGCACGTTTTATTATTTTGCACGTTTACGGTAAGTTTTAGCTCGCTGCTCATTATTCACGCGTCTAGCGGCGGCAAGCGTGTTCTG
>NW_025305283.1:0-782 GCF_018294505.1 Triticum aestivum
GTGTGTAGTAGCATGTAGCTAATATATTTGCAAGTGTTAGTTGGAGAGGCCAATTTCATGAAGGTTTAGTGGCAGCCTATGAATATCGCACTTTAATTTGATAATGGCATGGACCAGAATTTTCTAATCTATTTAGTTGCGAGGAGTGGACTTCTATTATGTACCATCACTAGTTTTATTAATGACGTACTCTGTCCTTTCAAATATATTAGGACAACGAGCAAGCGAGTCACGTTTGAGTTTATTTGATCGCTACATCAAGTCATGTTGCTTAGCTGCCATTTCGTCGAATAATAGAGGGAAATTAATTACACAAGAATGAATGAGTGTATTCCAAAATTTACTATGATGATTGAAATAATTATCCAATGAATTATCACCACAAATTCATTACTCTACATGGATCGTCTGTTGTGGAAAACAAGGTAATCCATTATGCTCGAGAAATGAAGAACCATATCAAAATGCAAAATCCCCGTGATGCAGATGTAACATCAATACTCTCGTCCTAAAATCGTCCGTCGTGGAATAAGAATCTAATCTCCAATGTTGGTACATACTAATTTAGCTTGCAACAAGTTATTGCATTTAGTTCGCTTGACTTGATATGGGGAAGCAAGTCTATTTACGTGTTGATTTGGTCAGGGTTTCTCGGTCATCATCATCATTGATATAGGGTTCGTGGAAGCACATGTACGAATAAATATAAAAATGGCGACATTTGATAGATCATTATATGTATGCCGTCACATGTAATTTGAGACCTAAAGTTCATATCCACA
>NW_025305284.1:0-782 GCF_018294505.1 Triticum aestivum
CAGTTTTGGCCGATTATTGCCCGTTTCTTGGACAATTACCCAGTTTTGGGGTCCCGGAGGGATTTCCACGATTGACGATCACCGGGGTGCGTTTATGTGTCGGTCATCAACACTCATAGTTTTGGCCGATTCTGGCCCGTTTCATTGGGTATTACTCACTGATTTGGGGTGCGTGCCCGATTTGCATGATAGACAAACCCCGGGGTGCATTTATCTATCGTTCATCAATAATCCAAGGTTTGTCCGATTCTGGGCTCTTTCATGGAATATTACTCACCGTTTTGGGGTCCCAAAGCGATTTTCATGGTTGTCAAACCCCAAGATGTGTTTACGTGTTGGTCGTCAAGACTCGCAGTTTGGGCCGATTCTGGCCCGTTTCTTGGACTATTACTCACCATTTTGGGGTCCCAAAGTGAATTCCACGATTGACTAACCCCGTGGTGCGTTTACGTGTTGGTCATCAACACTCGTTGTTTTTGTCGATTCTGACCCGTTTCGTGGACTATAACTCACTGTTTTAGGGTCCCAAAGTGATTTCCATGATTGTTGAACCCCAAGGTGCGCTTACGTGTCGGTCATCAACAATATTAGTTTTGGCCGATTCTGACCCACTTCCTGCAGTATTACTCAGTTTTTCCCAGAGTGATTTCCACGACTGACGAGCCTCGGGGTGCATTTATTTGTCGCTCATCAACACTTGCGGTTTTTTCGATGCTGGCCCGTTTCATGGACTATTACTCGCCGTTTTGGGGTCCCGAAGCGATTTCCATGATTGATGGACC
>NW_025305285.1:0-782 GCF_018294505.1 Triticum aestivum
ATGCAAATTGCTTTGGGACCCCAAAAATGTGAGTAATAGTCCATGAAACGGGCCAGAATCGACAAAAACCACGAGTGTTGATGACCGACAGTTAAACGCACCACGGGGTTTGTTAATCGTGGAAATCACTCCGGGACCCCAAAACAATCCGTAATAGTCCACGAAACGGGCCAGAATTGGCCAATACTATGAGAGTTGATGACCGAAACGTAAGCGCACCTTGGGATTCAACAACTATGGAAATCGCTTCGTGACCGCAAAACGGTGAGTAATAGTCCATGAAACGGGCCAGAATCGTCAAAAACCGCGAGTGTTGATGTCTGACACGTAAACGCACCCCGGGATTCGTTAATCATGGAAATCACTCTGGGACCCCAAAAAAGTGAGTAATAGTCCACAAAACAGGCCAGAATCGGCCAAAACTGTGACTGTTGATGACCGACATGTAAGCACACCTTGGGGTTCAATAACTGTGGAAATGGCTTTGGGATCCCAAAACGGTGAGTAATAGTCCACGAAATGGGTCACAATTCGCCAAAACTGTGAGGGTTGACGACGGGCACGTAAACGCACCCCAGGGATCGTCAATCATGGAAATCGCTCTGGGACCCCAAAACGGTGAGTAACAGTGCACAAACCGTACCAGAATGGGCCAAAATTGTGAGTGTTGATGACGGACACGTAAACGCACCCCGGTGTTCGTCAATCGTGGAAATCACTTCGAGACCCCAAAACTGAGTAATAGTCAGAGAAACGGGCCAGAATCGGCCCAATCTGCGCGT
>NW_025305286.1:0-782 GCF_018294505.1 Triticum aestivum
GCACCAGATAATATTGCTATCTCTATAGCTAACAAAATAATGCATTACAACAAGGTTGACACGCAGGTCATTAAAGTGCAATCATATGGCTCCAGCCATCATGCCGAATCATGACACGCAGGTCATGTTAATCAAATTACATCATATAGTCATCTCATACATAATCGAATTAGTATGAGCACTGCTATACCACATCACATGCACATCCTGCAAAACCAAGTTAGACGCCTCTAATAGGTTTATGCAAAATTTTATTTTACGTGGCTTCTAAGGTTTTGACTTAAACCGCAGCTACCAACGTTTTATCATCAAGTATGATTATTCAAGTTGCTACATTAACATCTCGGGGTATATGAAACACGGGATAATTAAATCTCGAGCCCCATACTAAACTTCGTCATACGCATGACCCCCGTGCAGATCATATCTGCAATGCCCTTTCATCTGCGAATTTCATCTTTCTTTTGACTACGACAGAACCCAAAGAACTGATAGCACTTCCATGATCAATCAGGATCACGGATTGCCAGAACTTTGTCAAATTCCACCATGCTGTCTCGAGATTGAGCAAACGCAAATTGTAGGGAAGCAACAAGAACCTCGGGTAACAGATTTCATCTGTCACCCGCATAAATAATTTTCAGCAATAGATCTCATCTACTACCTAATTATATTATGCAATACCCATACATCTCCATGTATTCTAGATCGAAACCTGCATCTACGCATAGCACGGCTCCTGATGCCACTGTAGGGGAACGCAGCAGAAAACAAAAAATTTC
>NW_025305287.1:0-782 GCF_018294505.1 Triticum aestivum
ACTTTTTGTGTGTTCAAAATGCACCATTCAAAGCCACATCATCATTTTTCAATCCTTTCTGACTTCATTTGTTATTTTTCATGCATTTACTAATTATTTTGAGCTATAAGACCCTAAAATTGAAAAGCATTTCAAATGAACTCTGAAAAGGTTGAAAGTTGGCATGATATCATCATGTCATCCACATATCATGTGCAAGAAAGTTGAGAGGGTTACGGCAAAAACTGGATGCACTTCGTGTAAAAAACGGACAATCTCTTTCAAAGTATCAGGATTTCATCCGGAAACTCGTCTGTTACAAAGGGATTTCATTTTTTAAAACTTATTTGAATTCCTGACTTTTTGTGTGTTCAAAATGCACCATTCAAAGCCACATCATCATTTTTCAATCCTTTCTGACTTCATTTGTTATTTTTCATGCATTTACTAATTATTTTGAGCTATAAGACCCTAAAATTGAAAAGCATTTCAAATGAACCCTGAAAAGGTTGAAAGTTGGCATGATATCATCATTTCATCCACATAGCATGTGCAAGAAAGTTGAGAGGGTTACGGCAAAAACTGGATGCACTTCATGTACAAAACGGACAATCTCTTTCAAAGTATCAGGATTTCATACGGAAACTCGTCTGTTACAAAGGATTTCATTTTTTAAACTTATTTGAACTCCTGACTTTTTGTGTGTTCAAAATGCACCATTCAAAGCCACATCATCATTTTTCAATCCTTTCTGACTTCATTTGTTATTTTTCATGCATTTACTAATTATTTTGAGCTATAAG
>NW_025305288.1:0-782 GCF_018294505.1 Triticum aestivum
GACGGCGGGGGTAGCCCGCGGTAGTTTTTCTTTTTTTTGTAAAATATGTTTAAATTTGAACGAACTCGAACGTGTTTGGGTTGTGTTTGCGCCGAATTTGAACGTTTTAAAAACCCGTGGGGCCGCGACTGGGGGGCATCACGCCCCCAGTGCGCGGTTTAGCGCCGGTGCGCCCCCAGGGGGCGATTTTTTGCCCCTCCTGGGGGGCCAACAGCTGGAGATGCCCTAAGTCTGCAGTTTGGATTGTTTCACCCTTCACGTGTTGGCGGCGCTGCCACCACAAGTACCAAGTAGCCACCATAATAAATTCTGCAGTGGGTAGTGTTGGGGAATGCAATAATTTCAAAAAAAATCCTATGCACACGCAAGATCATGGTGATGCATAGCAACGAGAGGGAAGAGTGTTGTCCACGTTCTCTTGTAGACCGTAAGCGGAAGCGTTATGACAACGCGGTTGATGTAGTCGTACGTCTTCACGTTCGACCGATCCTAACACTGAAGATACGGCACCTCCGCGATCTGCACATGTTTGGCTCGGTGACGTCCCACGAACTCACGATCCAGCAGAGTGTCGAGGGAGAGCTTCGTCGGCACGACGGTGTGATGACGGTGATGATGATGCTACCAGAACAGAGCTTTGCCTAAGCACCGCTACGATATAACCGAGGTTGATTATGGTGGAGGGGGGCACCGCACACGGCTAAGAGATCAATGATCAACTTGTGTGTCTATGGGGTGCCCCCCCTAACCGTATATAAAGGAGTGGAGGAAGGGAGGGGCCG
>NW_025305289.1:0-782 GCF_018294505.1 Triticum aestivum
GGGGGGGGGTTTGGGGGTTTTGGGGGGTTAATTTAGGTATTTCATATATTGTGTTTATAGAGAGAAGTGTCCTCTCTTATGTCCGTGCTTGGTCGACACTACGTACTATATATACATACGTATATAGAGGACTAGGCACGCTACCTAGCTAGTAAGCAAACGAAGGAAACAGAAGATCGTCATGCACATATATGCATACAGAGAGAAGTGATATCGACCACGAGCTCTCCTTCTCAGAGAGATTGGTCGAACAACAAGTTCTCGTATATCTATCGCACACTACCGGCTACGTATATACAATAATTATCTTTTACAAATATAATCTCTTAAAATACGGACGCCTGGTCCACATGGTATTCTCCGTCTTCAGCGATCATGTGGTCAAGAAAGAATGCCGCCAATTCCTCTTGAATTGCTCGCATGCGATCTGGTGCTAGGAGTTCATTCCTCCGCCGAAACATCTAATTTGAAGAAGGGGGTCAATACATACATATATATATATATATGAATGAATGAAACTCTACATAAATGATGGTAATAAACAAAAGTTGTGAATATTATTTCTTACACACTTCAAATTGTTTGTCAGAGTACCCGCCCCGCTCACAGGTCGTGTGGCGGATGGACTCGCAGATGTAGTATCCACAGAAATCATTCCCTTGTTCCTGCCACAACCACTTTACAAGAAATAGAGGTCAATCAAACTGATAAGCAAGAATGCCAAATGGTATTCATGAAACTAGCGCTTGAATCAATAGCTAGGAGACGCGCGGAACATGGTA
>NW_025305290.1:0-782 GCF_018294505.1 Triticum aestivum
CCCCCCCCCCCTAGAGCGCGCCCCTGCCTCGTGGGCCCCTCGAAGCTCCACCGACGTACTTCTTCCTCCTATATATATCCACGTACCCCCAAACGATCGGGGACGGAGCCAAAAACCTAATTCCATCGCCGCAACTTTCTGTATCCACGAGATCCCATCTTGGGGCCTGTTCTGGAGCTCCGCCAGAGGGGGCATCGATCACGGAGGGCTTCTACATCATCATCCAAGCCCCTCCGATGAAGTGTGAGTAGTTTACTTCAGACCTACGGGTCCATAGCTAGTAGCTAGATGGCTTCTTCTCTCTTTTTGCATCTCAATACAATGTTCTCCCCCTCTCTCGTGGAGTTCTATTCGATGTAATCTCCTTTTTGTAGTGAGTTTGTTGAGACCGGTGAATTGTGGGTTTATGATCAATTCTATCTATGAATAATATTTGAATCTTCTCTGAATTCTTTTATGTATGATTGGTTATCTTTGCAAGTCTCTTTGAATTATCAGTTTGGTTTGGCCTACTAGATTGGTTGTTCTTGCCATGGGAGAAGTGCTTAGCTTTGGGTTCAATCTTGCGGTGTCCTTTCCCAGTGACAGAAGGGGCAGCAAGGCACGTATTGTATTGTTGCCATCGAGGATAACAAGATGTTTTTTTATCATATTGCATGAAACTATCCCTCTACATCATGTCATCTTGCTTAAGGCGTTACTCTGTTTTTAACTTAATACTCTAGATGCATGCTGGATAGCGGTCGATGAGTGGAGTAATAGTAGTAGATGCAGAATCGTTT
>NW_025305291.1:0-782 GCF_018294505.1 Triticum aestivum
TGCGTCACCTTATTATTGGGCCAGGCCCATGTAATTTCGAAATACATAAATATAGGCTATTTTTAGAGTCCGTATGTGTGGGGAAACAAGAGATAGGGTTGATTTCGGACCCCTCCACCAAGGGCCACGAAATTCCCCCCTCTTCCTCCATATATACAGCCCTTAGGGCATCGTTTAGACTTTGGGTTTTGTTTAGATTAAAAGTTCGCCATGGCTGCAACTTCGCGTACTTCGTTTGTGTTCAACGACCAGACGAAGGCGTCACAGAACCGCACCTTGATCAATAAAGCTTTCATCTTATATTCGCAATATCCAGATTGCAATCCCAGTTTCTTGCTTGTTCTTCGTTTGCTCGCAGGAAACAGACCCTCATGGTCAGGTTGATCGTGCTCCGGCGTGGTCAGTAACCTCTCGGAGTTGGTTTACCGAATGCTAAGGCGCGACGTCCTCGCACGTTCGTAGTCGGATCGTCAAAGTCGACTGCCACCAAAGCGATATCCATGATCTCATCGAAAGAGGGGACACCTTTGCCTCTATCAAGTGGTATCAGATTTCCAGGTTGCTCGGTGAGATTTTACAGTTTTTTCGTAGTTTAGATCGAGTCTGTTCTTCATACCTATAGTCCACGAAAAAGCCAAAAAAAAATTAGGGTTAGTTCATCCTATCCGAACCAATCTGAGCCTTTGCATAATCTTTTTAGGGTTTTGCTTTGTTGAATTTGCGGTTGCATCGTCGGTCTAGTTGCTGGTCTTAGAGTCTAGTCTTTTAGAGTTTCGAGTTCT
>NW_025305292.1:0-782 GCF_018294505.1 Triticum aestivum
TAGACATTTTAAATGGACTACCACGTATGGATGTATATAGTCATATTTTAGAGTGTAGATTCACTCGATAAAGGGGCTTTAGTCCCGGTTGGTAAGGCCCTTTAGTCCCGGTTTTTGAACCGGGACTAAAGGGTCGTTACTAATGCCTCTGCCCTTTAGTCCCGGTTCTTAAACAAACCGGGACTAAAGGCCGCGGCCACGTGGAGCTCCACCTTTAGTCCCGGTTGGTAACACCAACCGGGACTAAAGGAAATTTTACGATTTTCTTTTTTTGAAAAATAATTTTGAATTTTTTTTGAATTTTTTTATTTTTAAATTTCTGAATTATTTTAACCTCTAATCTCTAATCACCATCCCTCATCACTACTCAATTTATCCTCTAATCTCTAATCACCCCTCATCATTCCAAATCATCTAACTTCCCGAACGGTCACCCATCCTCCCACTCCCCCAGCCTGAGCACACTTAACTTCTAGGTTCTATTCTCCCTCGTTTCCAAGTCTGCACTTGTTGTTTTTCTGACAATAGTAAGATGTCAATCCTATTAACCTTCAGGAATTTTGCTTGAGCATGAAGTGACACATTTCACTGTTTGAGTTTGAAACTATTGTTTTAAAAAATAATAATTATTTAGTAACACTAATATTTCTTGAATAATTAGTTTGACCATTGTTTGACCACAGTTTGACCATTGTTTGACCATTGTTTGACCACAGTTTGACCAGATTTGACCAAAATTCAAAATAACTGAAATAATTATTTAGTAACACTAATATTGTAGA
>NW_025305293.1:0-782 GCF_018294505.1 Triticum aestivum
TCTCTCTCTCTCTCTCTCTCTCGTGTTCTTGATATGGCACGATCTTGATGTATCTCCTGCTTTGCTATTATAGTTGGATCATATGATGTTGCTCCCCCTCTACCTTCTTGTAATGGATTGAGTTTTCCCTTTGAACTTATCTTATAGGATTGAGTCTTTAAGGATTTTAGAACACTTGAAATATGTCTTGCATGTGCTTATCTATGGTGACAGTAGGATATTCAAGTGATTTACTTGATGTATGTTCTGGTGATCAACTTGCGGGTTCTGTGACCTTGTGCACTACAAAAGAAGACACATTCGTGACATTTTGGGCCGAACGAATTTTTTTCTGTCATACATATGACTCTTATATGATGATAATTGTGACAAAACCCGATATCATCATAGATGTGGTGGGCTCCTACTTCTATGACAAAAATGTTGGAAATATGCCCTAGAGGCAATAATAAATTGATTATTATTATATTTCCTTGTTCATGATAATCGTTTATTATCCATGCTAGAATTGTATTGATAGGAAACTCAGATACATGTGTGGATACATAGACAACACCATGTCCCTAGTAAGCCTCTAGTTGACTAGCTCGTTAATCAATAGATGGTTACGGTTTCCTGACCATGGACATTGGATGTCGTTGATAACGGGATCACATCATTAGGAGAATGATGTGATGGACAAGACCCAATCCTAAGCCTAGCACAAGATCATGTAGTTCGTATGCTAAAGCTTTTCTAATGTCAAGTATCATTTCCTTAGACCATGAGATTGTGCAACTCCC
>NW_025305294.1:0-782 GCF_018294505.1 Triticum aestivum
GTGCCCATGACCGACACGCAAACGCACCACAGGGTTCGTTAATCGTGGAAAACACTCCATGACCCCAAAACGGTGAGTAATAGTCCATGAAACGGGCCAGAATCGGCCAAAACCACGAGTGTTGATGACCGACACGTAAACGCAACCCAGGGTTTGTTAATCGTGGAAATCACTCCGGGACCCCAAAACGGTGAGTAATAGTCCACGAAATGGGCCAGAATCGGCCAAAACTATGAGTGTTGATGACCGACACATAAGCGCACCCATGGGTTCGTTAATCATGGAAATCACTCCGGGACCCCAAAACGGTGAGTAATAGTCCATCAAACGGGTTAGAATCTGCCAAAACCGCGAGTGTTGACGACTGACACGTAAACGCACCCCAGGGTTTGTTAATCATGGAAATCACTCCGGGACCCCAAAGCAGTGACTAATAGTCCACGAATCGGGCCAGAATAGGCGAAAACAATGAGTGTTCATGACCGACACGTAAACGCACCCAGGTTTCGTTAATCGTGGAAAACACTCCAGGACCGCAAAACGGTGAGTAACAGTCCACAAAACGGGCCAGAATCTGCCAAAATTGTGTGTGTTGATGACCGACATGTAAATGCACCCCAGGGTTCGTTAATCATGGAAATCACTCCGGGAACCCAAAACAGTGAGTATAGTCTACGAAATGGGCCAGAATCGGCCAAAACTGTGAGTGTTGATGACCGACACATAAGCGCACCTTGGGGTTCAACAACTATGGAAATCGCTTCAGGACCCCAAAACGGTGA
>NW_025305295.1:0-782 GCF_018294505.1 Triticum aestivum
TCTAGTCTAAAATTATTTGTACAAGCTTATAGAGCTAGTTCAACTCTAGTGTAAAATTATTTGTACAAGCTTATATAACTAGTTCAACTCTAGTGTAAAATTATTGGTACTAGACTATAGAGCTAGTCAACTCTAGTGTAAAATTATTTGAACTAGCTTATAGAGCTAGTTCAACTCTAGTCTAAAATTATTTGTACAAGCTTATGGAGCTAGTTCAACTCTAGTGTAAAATTATTTGACCTAGCTTATAGTGCGAGTTCAACTCTTGTGTAAAAAAATTTGAACTAGCTTATAGAGCTAGTTCAACTCTAGTCTAAAATTATGTGTACAAGCTTATACAGCTAGATCGACTCTAGTGTAAAATTATTTGAACTAGCTTATAGAGCTAGTTCAACTCTAGTCTAAAATTATTTGTACAAGCTTATAGAGCTAGTTCAACTCTAGTGTAAAATTATTTGAACTAGCTTATAGAGCTAGTTCAACTCTAGTCTAAAATTATTTGTACTAGGCTATAGAGCTAGTTCAACTCTAGTGGAAAATTATTTGAACTAGCTTATAGAGCTAGTTTAACTCTAGTGTAAAATTATTTGTACAAGCTTATAGAGCTAGTTCAACTCTAGTGTAAAATTACTTGTACTAGGCTATAGAGCTAGTTCAACTCCATTTTAAGAGTATTTGAACTAGCTTATAGAGCTAGCTCAACTCTAGTGTAAAATTATTTGTACTAGGCTATAGAGCTAGTTCAACTCTAGTGTAAAATTATTTGAACTAGCTTATAGAGC
>NW_025305296.1:0-782 GCF_018294505.1 Triticum aestivum
TTAATCTTCTTTTCTGTTTTTAGATTATTTAAAATGCCAAAGCATTTTACAAAAATTAGTGCACCCCACCACAATTAGGTTTGCTAGTTTAGACAACCCCCGAACATTTTAGTTTTAGTTTTTGAAACCTTTTATCTTTGGTTTTGTTTTGAATTTATTTGTAGACCGGGTTAGAATCAACGTGAGGTTAGCCACAGTAACCGAGGTGATCACTGTTGCTTAATCATCCGGGTGTTACAAATCTCCTCCACTACAAGAAATCTCGTCCCGAGATTTAAGAGGGGAGTAAGGGGGGAAGGTTTGGTAACGAATATAGCGGGTCTTCTCAATCTGGCTTGCTCTTCTCGAAGAGGTCAATCCAATATATTGATGCCTTCATACTTCTGCTTCAGGTCAAAATGATGAAGTCGTCATCCTTTCTTCGGGATCTTCATCGTACTTACGAAAAGGATATGGGGGGAAGACTCGGGAAGGGCGGGCCTTACCAGGTTGACTATCTGGTACATAACTCAGGGAATGGGGTAGGAAGTAACTCTCGAATTGTACTTAAGAAAATATCGAGAGTAAAGTAAGAAGGTACCATGAGAAGTTTCAAACGGATAGGCCATTGTTCGATGTCTGAAACAACATGCGAAAGGGGTCCAGAGCAATGAGATTGAGTATTGCGTCTGTTACCAAAATAGATCACTTGGGACGGTGGCCCGTGAATTACATACGAGGCCACACGCGAGGAACAACCTTGGGAAGAGGGGGTGCAGGAGAGTCAGGTTTCGATCCTGTGG
>NW_025305297.1:0-782 GCF_018294505.1 Triticum aestivum
AAATAATTTTACACTAGAGTTCAACTAGCTCTATAAGCTAGTTCAAATAATTTTACACTAGAGTTGAACTAGCTCTATAGCCTAGTATAAATAATTTTACACTAGAGTTGAACTAGCTCTATAAGCTAGTTCGAATAATTTTACACTAGAGTTGAACTAGCTCTATAAGCTTGTACGAATAATTTTACACTAGAGTTGACTAGCTCTATAGTCTAGTACAAATAATTTTATAGTAGAATTGAACTAGCTCTATAAGCTAGTTCCAATAATTTTACACTAGAGTTGAACTAGCTCTATAGCCTAGTACAAATAATTTTACACTAGAGTTGAACTAGCTCTATAAGCTAGTTCAAATAATTTTACACTAGAGTTGAACAAGCTCTATAAGCTAGTTCAAGTACTTATACACTTGAGTTGAAGTAGCTCTATAAGCTTGTACAAATAATTTTACAGGAGAGTTGAACTAACTCTATAAGGTAGTTCAAATAATTTTACATTAGAGTTGATCTACCTGTATAGCCTAGTACAAATAATGTTACACTAGAGTTGAACTAGCTCTATAAGCTAGTTCCAATAATTTTACACTAGAGTTGAACTAGCTCTATAAGCTTGTACAAATAATTTTACACTAGAGTTGACTAGCTCTATAGTCTAGTACAAATAATTTTACATTAGAGTTGAACTAGCTCTATAAGCTAGTTCGAATAATTTTACACTAGAGTTGAACTATCTCTATAAGCTAGTTCAAATAATTTTACACTAGAGTTGAACTAGCTCTATAA
>NW_025305298.1:0-782 GCF_018294505.1 Triticum aestivum
TTTTATTACGTCCATGCAACCTACACTCTAATAGGTAATGATAGGTCCTAATCCCACCCGAGTATGTTTAGATTGGGTTCATTTTCCCATGCTATGCCCCGGATCCTACGCAAAATTTCGGCAGCACCTCCCCGCTGTTCTCCTGATACACGTCTCTGCAATAAACAGAGAGGATGTGTACCCGGAGAACAACAGGGGAGGCACTGACGAAATTTATGCGTCGGATCCGGAGCAAAGCATATGGGAAAATGAACCCAATCTAAACATACTCGGGCTGTCCATGGATAGCGTTGGACAATTCGAAAGAATCAAGGTTATAAATATGCAAATGCATGCATATTTATAACTATGACGCTTTCGAACGGGAGACACATATTGGTTACGCATACTGATGATTCAAGACACATATATATCTAGCTATCAAGTTTCATCGGAATATATCAAATAATTAATGGGGGAGGAGGACATGTCATTTGTGCTCACCCACGAATGAAGGGGCAGAGCTCGTCAAACGCACGGCGAGGTCGTCGAACACCAAACCTCGCAGCGATGAAACAACTGCACATTTGAAACTACCCGATCAACACAATTATATATGATGTTTTTCATAACAAAATCGAAAGATATATGACCTAACTAATAATTCACAAATATATGACCCCGTCGGCTTCTGGAAGGCCAAAGAACACCTTTTCGGGAGGTGTCGGGGGTCGGGGTGTCGTGTCGGTCTCGGGGTGCCGTGTCGGGGTCGGGGTCTCGGGGTCGGGGTGTCGGGTCGGGGT
>NW_025305299.1:0-782 GCF_018294505.1 Triticum aestivum
CAAATAATTTTACACTAGAGTTGAACTAGCTCTACAGCCTAGTACAAATAATTTTACAATAGAGTTGAACTAGCTCTATAAGCTAGTTCAAATAATTTTACACTAGAATTGAACAAGTTCTATAAGCTAGTTCAAATACTTTTACACTTGAGTTGAACTAGCTCTATAAGCTTGTACAATTAATTTTACAGTATAGTTGAACTAGGTCTATAAGCTAGGTCAAATAATTTTACACTAGAGTTGAACTAGCTCTATAAGCTTGTACAAATAATTTTACACTAGAGTTGACTAGCTCTATAGCCTAGTACAAATAATTGTACACTAGAGTTGAACTAGCTCTATAAGCTAGTTCAAATAATTTTACACTAGAGTTGAACTAGCTCTATAAGCTAGTTCAAATAATTTTACACTAGAGTTGAACTAGCTCAATAGCCTAGTACAAATAGTTTTACACTCGAATTGAACTAGCTCTATAAGCTTGTAATAATAATTTTACACTAGAGTTGAACTAGCTCTATAAGCTAGTTCAAATAATTTTACACTGGAATTGAACAAGTTCTATGAGCTAGTTCAAATACTTTTACACTTGAGTTGAACTAGCTCTATACGCTTGTACAAATAATTTGCAGTAGAGTTGAACTAGGTCTATAAGCTAGTTCAAATAATTTTACACTAGAGTTGAACTAGCTCTATAGCCTAGTACAAATAATTTTACACTAGAGTTGACTAGCTCTATAGTCTAGTACAAATAATTTTACACTAGAGTTGAACTAGCTCTATAA
>NW_025305300.1:0-782 GCF_018294505.1 Triticum aestivum
AGATTGTCCGTTTTGTACACGAAGTGCATCCAGTTTTTGCCGTAACCCTCTCAACTTTCTTGCACATGCTATGTGGATGAAATGATGATATCATGCCAACTTTCAACCTTTTCAGAGTTCATTTGAAATGCTTTTCAATTTTAGGGTCTTATATCTCGAAATAATTAGTAAATGCATGAAAAATAACAAATGAAGTCAGAAAGGATTGAAAAATGATGATGTGGCTTTGAATGGTGCATTTTGAACACACAAAAAGTCAGGAGTTCAAATAAGGTTTAAAAAATGAAATCCCTTTGTAACAGACGAGTTTGCGGATGAAATCCTGATACTTTGAAAGAGATTGTCCGTTTTGTACACGAAGTGCATCCATTTTTTTGCCGTAACCCTCTCAACGTTCTTGCACATGCTATGTGGATGAAATGATGATATCATGCCAACTTTCAACCTTTTCAGAGTTCATTTGAAATGCTTTTCAATTTTAGGGTCTTATAGCTCAAAATAATTAGTAAATGCATGAAAAATAACAAATGAAGTCAGAAAGGATTGAAAAATGATGACGTGGCTTTGAATGGTGCATTTTGAACACACCAAAAGTCAGGAGTTCAAATAAGGTTTAAAAAATGAAATCCCTTTGTAACAGACGAGTTTCCGGATGAAATCCTGATACTTTGAAAGAGATTGTCCGTTTTGTACCCGAAGTACATCCAGTTTTTGCCGTAACCCTCTCAACTTTCTTGCACATGCTATGTGGATGAAATGATGATATCATGCCAACTTTCAAC
>NW_025305301.1:0-781 GCF_018294505.1 Triticum aestivum
TGTAGAAATATGTGGAGCTGGGTTGGCTATATATGGTAGCAAAATATTAGCAATAATCAATTCAGAGATGCAATGTTGAATAAACGCTCAACGACGGTACTGTGCTGGTCCTAGGCTAGACCGGACTAGAGACGCGAGCCTAGAACACTAATGAGGTCACGGCGTAGCACAACTAGCATCAATGAAGGATACTAAGTAGCTCTGGACAGCAAGATATAAGTGAAGATCACAACGGCAGTAAAGATAATGATGAAAAACAACTGCCAAGCAGGATATACAACAACTCTCTCCAACTTTCCTCTTGAAAAGTTTGTGCCAATTTTCTGATAATTTTTTTCAAAGAATGCTACTAACTCAAGCTTTCCAATGCAAAAAGAATCACTCAATTCCGAGTTGATATGAGGAGTCAAAGAATTCTGAAACTGGCTTGAAAAACTGGAATAAGCTGTGTCCGCGAACTTCGGAGGGCAAAAAGACCTATTTAGAAGACGATTTTGAGGTGTCAAATATTGAACTAGTCTCTGCAACTATTTAGATGCGGCTCGTCGCTAGCTTTCATTTGAGTACTCGCGGAGTCAAAACGGACTTCGTATGAGGAAGGTATGCCTGTTTTACTAAACAGTGCACAAAACAGATTCCAATCCGAATTCAACTACGAGATTGAGTCTAGATAGATCCGAATTTTGTTTTTTTTTTCTTCTCTTTTTTTTTCCTCACACTTTTTTTCTTTCTCTTTTTTTTTTCTGACTTCTTTTTCTTTTCTTTTTTTTCTCTATCTTTT
>NW_025305302.1:0-781 GCF_018294505.1 Triticum aestivum
TTGGGCTAATGCAACTAAAACCAGAGGGGTTTGAACAAATTTGAATCAAAGATTCAAATTTCAAACTCAAACATGGCCTTTTAAAGTGCTTTTCCTTGTTCTGCTTAAAACATCAATTTAACTTGTTTGATCATGCATGAAAATAGTACAGATGGATAGATTGGATTTTTCTGATCATTTTTCATATATAATTTGTCCAATTTGGAGTTACAGAATAAAAGTTATGAATTTTTGAAGTTTAAATAATATTCTGGAATTTCCTGATTTAATTTAAATCCAGAAAATCAATTACTGCGTCAGCCTGACGTCAGTGTGACGTCAGCAGGTCAACGGAACAGGTCTGGGTCAAACCTGACAGTGGGTCCCGCATGTCAGGGTGATTATTTTAATTAAAGTTTAATTAAAACTAAACCTGTTTAATTAACAGGGCTGGGCCCCACCTGTCATTGACTCAGGGGAGTCAACCAGGGCCCACCCGTGGTCAAAGTCAAAGTCGCCTGCCGGCGTTTAGCCGCCGGCGAGCCCGACGCGGTGGCGAGAGTGGTTTTGGCCATTTCGGCCACCAAATGGACCGCGGAGACCACCGGAGTGGAGCTGAGGACAAACCGCAGCTCTTGGCGGAGTCCGTTGGGGTCGGGGTGGCCGGAGTCGACGGCGGCGAGCTCGGCTGCGGCCGCCGGGGTTCGGTCGTGCACGGGAACGGGGTTGGAGCTCGAAGTCGAGCGAAGCGAGGCGCTAGGGATGCTCTACGGGGTCTTGCGAACTCGTTGGACTCGCCGGG
>NW_025305303.1:0-781 GCF_018294505.1 Triticum aestivum
AGATCGCCCCGACGACGTGCCCGAGCGACTCCCCGCCGTCGACTACGCCGACTGCGCCATCGGGAACGAGCCGAGCGCCACTGCATCGGCCTCCCCGAGCTCGTCTTCCCCGCACGTCCGCCGTCGATCGTCGCCGACTCCGGCTACCCCGCGCCCTCCCCGAGCTCGCTGCCACTCCCTACGGCTCCACTGTGAGCTCCTCTACCTCCTCCCCCTCTCCGCTAGCTCGCCCGCGCTCCGTAGCTGCTCCCCCACGCGCGCCCGAACGTCGCGCCGCGGAGCTCGCCGCCGGCGGGTCTCCGGTGACCAAATGGTCACGGGGTCAAGCCCATTGCACTCCTCGCCGTTTGTAGATGCCCCCCAGCCCCTCCGCTTTCTCGTTAGCTCGCCGTAGATATGTTTCCGTCGGGCACCCGTAGCTCCTCGCCGCCGGCGAGCTCGTAGCGGTCGACTCCGGCCGTTCCAGCCCCTCCGACCACCGCCGTTGGACGCGCGACGTCGAGCCGCGTCGAACGCGCCCAGCCACGCCTCCGGAGACCCCCTGTACGCGAAACCCGTACCCCTCCCGAGCCGCGCCGCCGTGCGTCTGGTCGCCGGCGTTGCTCCGGCGCCGGCCGCCGACGTGGCACACCTGGGGCCACCCCCTGGGTCACTGCCAGTGGCCCCCACGGGCCCCAGTTGACTGGGTTGACCCAGTCAACTGCTGACTGGGCAGGCCCAGTCACTGACATGCGGGCCCCGCCGCAAAAATTAAAAAAAGAAAAGAAAAGAAAATGTTTTT
>NW_025305304.1:0-781 GCF_018294505.1 Triticum aestivum
GAGGCGGCACGCATCTCCGAGGTGTGCCCCCTCAGGGACGGCGCTGTCGCCGGCACCTAGAGGGGGGAAACGGACACGTCAGGTCTACACGGAGGGGATCTTGCTGTGGGTCTGGCCAGGATGTTGCTCCAAAGTGTTCCTATGGGCTGACCTAACACAACCGGGTGGAGAGGTCCACTGGTCAAAGCCCGTCCGTGCAAAGCAAAGGGCTAGATCCCGTGGTCAAACGCTACAGGGTTAGGCGGGACGGGGGCCCTGGGGGGGGGGGTAGCAATGCCACCGAAGCGTTGCACCGGGACCTCATACATGTGGGGTGGTGTGGTGGCATGTCCGAAGAGGCGGCACGCGTCTCCGGGTTGTGCCCCCCTCACGGACCGCGGTGACACGGTAGTAGACGTTCTGCGGTAACGATGCGGCGTGAATATAATTAAATACTTGGAGCGCGATAAAATCATGAGTTTTTTACACGACGTGGGCACATGTGTTGTATGACTGATGGTAATTTTTCATAATTGTTCGTGATGGAGAAGTATCTGAACAATTCCCTCTACGAGGATTGCTCTTCGCGTGTCTACGACTGTGGCCGGCGGCCTCCGGGGCCTAGCATGCCGCCAAATCTTGCGTAGGCGGCCTCTCACAAGTCTGGAAGGGTTGTGGCGGGTGCAAACGCCCGGCACGTGTCTCCGAGGTGTGCCCCCCTCACGGACGGCACCGCCGCCGACACCTAGACGGGGGGAAACGGACGCGTCGGGTCTACACGGAGGGGATCTTGCTTTGGGTT
>NW_025305305.1:0-781 GCF_018294505.1 Triticum aestivum
TCACAAAGAGAAGAACCAAACAAGAACCAATAATATAGTAAGAAGAGGCAGGGGAGGTATGCCAACAAATAGAGGAGTGAAACCTCCAACTGAGAAGAACCGGCATAAGCTCCAACATCGAAAACATCAAAGACGATGCGAGTGAACTCCGATTTCGATGAACTCGAGCTTGTCACCAAGATGACCATAAGCTCCAAAACTCACAAATATAAGAACCAAACAAGAACCGATAATATAGTAAGAAGAGGCAAGGGAGGTATGCTAACTAATAGAGGAGTGAAACCTCCAACCAAGAAGAACCGACATAACCTCCAACATCAAAAACATCATAGAAGATGCGAGTGAACTCCGTTTTCGATGAACTCGAGCTTGTCACTAAGATGACCATAAGCTCCAAAACTCAAAAAGAGAAGAACCAAACAAGAACCGATAATATAGTAAGAAGAGGCAGGGGAGGTATGCCAACAAATAGAGGAGTGAAACCTCCAACTGAGAAGAACCGGCATAATCTCCAACATCGAAAACATCATAGAAGATGCGAGCGAACTCCGTTTTCGATGAACTCGAGCTTGTTGCCAAGATGACCATAAGCTCCAAAACTCACAAAGAGAAGAACCAAACAAGGACCGATAATATAGTAAGAAGAGGAAGGGGAGGTATGCCAACAAATAGAGGAGTGAAACCTCCAACTGAGAAGAACCGACATAACCTCCAACATCGAAAACATCATAGAAGATGCGAGTGAACTCCGTTTTCGATGAACTCGAGCTTGTCACCAAGA
>NW_025305306.1:0-781 GCF_018294505.1 Triticum aestivum
AAATAGTGAAGTGAAACTACCAACTGAGAAGAACCGGCATAACCTCCAACATCAAAAACATCATAGAAGATGCGAGTGAACTCTGTTTTCGATGAACTCGAGCTTGTCACCAAGATGACCATAAGCTCCAAAACTCACAAAGAGAAGAAGCAAACAAGAACCAATAATATAGTAAGAAGAGGCAGGGGAGGTATGCCAACAAATAGAGGAGTGAAACCTCCAACTGAGAAGAACCAGCATAACCTCCAACATCGAAAACATCATAGAAGATGCGAGTGAACTCTGATTTCGATGAACTCGAGCTTGTCACCATGTGGGGACCCCGACTCGCAAGTCGTGATCACCGAATGCACGTGTACAGTGATCCCAGAGATCAATGCTCACTGAACACACAGAAGCTGAATAACAAGAGTCTTACATCCATACATACCGTCTTACACAAATAGTGACCAACATGGTCAAGTCTTACATCGATAAAGCCTTAAGGGCTGAACATCAAATGAAACATAGCAGCGGAAATCGTCGTCGATAAGTAGAACCCATGCCATCTGCCTTAACCCTACAGGCATTCTGACTGGGAACGTCCTAGTTCGCATGATCGTCTCCAAAGAACTCTTCTTCGAACTCCGGTTCTCCCATGCCTGGTCAATTAAATAACCAGTGGCAAGCCAATGAGTACTTTGAATGTACTCGCAAGCAACCCATGATTTGGTTCAAGGTACAGTAATGCATGACATAGGTAAAGTTTTGCATAAAGCTAGTTTTGAGTGCAGGACATGTT
>NW_025305307.1:0-781 GCF_018294505.1 Triticum aestivum
GGACGGCGGGCGGTGGCGGCGAACGGCGGCGGCGCGCGACGACGGCGGTGACGTCTGGTGGAGGCGCGAGGAGGCGGCGGCGCACTGGCGGCGGAGGCGCGACGCGGGAGGCCTCGGGCGCGGGGGCGGTTCGGGCCCCGCGGGCCGGAACTGGGCTCGTGGGCCCGCGACGGCGCGCGGTGGGAACGGCGGTGGGGACAGGTGGCGCGACGGGATTCGTCGGGGACGGCGGCGCGGACACGTCCGGCGGCGGGGTATTTTGTCCGGGCGCGAGGTGGAAGAAGGGTAGGGTTTGACTGCGAACGTTTTCGGCAGGGGATGCATATATATAGCTAGAGGGAGCTAGGAGAGTCCAAATGAGGTGCGGTTTTCGCCCACACGATCGTGATCGAACGACCTAGAGCATGGAAGAGAGTTTGGTGGGTTTTGGGCTGTTTAGAGAGGGGGTTTTGCTGCAACACACAAATGGACTTTGCGGTTACACGGTTAACCGTTGGAGTACCAAACGACCTCCAAATGGAACAAAACTTGACCGGTGGTCTACCGGTGGTATACCAAGGCCACTTGACATGCCTCGGTCCATTCCGAGAACGTTTGACACCCGCTCACGAAAGAAACAAGAGGGGTGCACCGGAGGAGATGGGAGCGCCGGATTTCAAAACGGACAACGGGGAAAATGTTCGGATGCATGAGACGAACACGTATGCAAATGCAATGCACATGATGACATGATATGAAATGCATGACATGAACAAAATGCAAAACGAAAGACAAAAAAAAA
>NW_025305308.1:0-781 GCF_018294505.1 Triticum aestivum
GAATCTACAAAACCGCGAGTGTTGATGACCAACACGTAAACGCACCCCAGGGTTCGTTAATGGTGGAAATCACTCCGAGACCCCAAAACAGTGACTAATAGTCCATGAATCGGGCCAGAATCGGCCAAAACCGCGAGTGTTGATGACCGGCACGTAAACGCACCCCAGGGTTCATTAATCGTGGAAATCACTCCGGGACCCCAAAACAGTAAGTAATAGTCCACGAAACGGGCCAGAATCGGCCAAAACTGTGACTGTTGATGACCGACACATGACCGCACCTTGGGGTTCAACAACTATGGAAATCAATCCGGGACACTAAACCAGTGAGTAATAGTCTACGAACCAGGCCAGAATCGGCCAAAACTGTGAGTGTTGATGACCGACACATAAGCGCGTCTTGGGGTTCAACAAATATGGAAATCACTCCGAGGCCCCAAAACAGTGAGTAATAGTCCACGAATCGGGCCAAAATCGGCCAAAATCGTGAGTGTCCATGACCGACACGTAAACGCACCACAGGGTTTGTTAATCGTGGAAAACACTCCATACCCCAAAACCGGTGAGTAATAGTCCACGAAACGGGCCAGAATCGGCCAAAACCACGAGTGCTGATGACCGACACGTAAACGCAACCCAAGGTTCGTTAATCATGGAAATCACTCGGGGACCCCAAAACGGTAAGTAATAGTCCACGAAATGGGCCAGAATCGACCAAAACTATGAGTGTTGATGACCGACACATAAGCGCACCCATGGGTTCGTTAATCATGGAAATCAC
>NW_025305309.1:0-781 GCF_018294505.1 Triticum aestivum
GACCAGTGGACCTCTCCACCCGGTTGTGTTAGGTCAGCCCATAGGAACACTTTGGAGCAACATCCGGGCCAGGCCCACAGCAAGATCCCCTCCATGTAGACCCGACGCGTCCGTTTTCCCCCTCCAGGTGCCGGCGGCGGCGCCGTCCGTGAGAGGGGGGGCACACCTCGGAGACGCGTGCTGGGCGTTTGCAACCGCCTCAACACTTCGAGACTTGTGAGAGGCCGCCTACGCAAGATTTGACGGTATGCTAGCCCCTGGAGGCCGCCGGCCATAGTCGTAGACGTGCGAAGAGCAATCCGCGTAGAGGGAAGTGTTCAGATACTTCTCCATCACAAAAAATTATGAAAAATTACCATCAGTCCTATAGCACATGTGCCCACGTTGTGTAAAAAACTCATGATTTTATCGCGCTCCAAGTATTTAATAATATTCACGCTGCATCGTTACCGCAGAACGTCTACTACCGTGTCATTGCCGTCCGTGAGGGGGGCCACACCCCGGAGACGCGTGCCGCCTCTTCAGACATGCCACCACACCATCCTGCATGTATGAGGGCCCGGTGCGACGCTCCGGTGGCATTGCTACCCCCCATCCCCCCAGGGCCCGCGTCCCGCCTGACCCTGGAGCGGTTGACCACGAGATCTAACCCTTTGACTTTCCACAGACGAGCTTTGAACAGTGGACCTCTCCACCCAGTTGGGAGCAACATCCGGGCCAAACCGACAGCTACATCCCCTCCGTGTAGACCCGATGCGTCCGTTTTCCCCCTCCAGGTGCC
>NW_025305310.1:0-781 GCF_018294505.1 Triticum aestivum
GTGGAGAGGTCCACTGGTCAAAGCCCGTCCGTGCAAAGTCAAAGGGCTAGATCCCGTGGTCAAACGCTAGAGGGTTAGGCGGGACGGGGGCCCTAGGGGGTAGCAATGCCACCGGAGCATCGCACCGGGACCTCATACATGCGGGGTGGTATGGTGGCATGTCCGAAGAGGCGGCACGCGTCTCCGGGTTGTGCCCCCCCCTCACGGACGGCGATGACACGGTAGTAGACGTTCTGCGGTAACGATGCGGCGTGAATATTATTAAATACTCGGAGCGCGATAAAATCATGAGTTTTTTACACGACGTGGGCACATGTGTTGTAGGACTGATGGTAATTTTTCATAATTGTTCGTGATGGAGAAGTATCCGAACAATTCCCTCTACGCGGATCGCGCTTCGCGTGTCTACGACTGTGGCCGGCGGCCTCCGGGGGCTAGCATGCCACCAAATATTGCATAGGCGGCCTCTCACAAGTCTGGAAGTGTTGTGGCGGGTGCAAACGCTTGGCACGCGTCTCCGGGGTGTGCCCCCCCCTCACGGACGGCGCCGCCGCCGGCACCTGGAGGGGGAAACGGACACGTCGGGTCTACATGGAGGGGATCTTGCTGTGGCTCTGGCCCGGATGTTGCTCCAAAGTGTTCCAATGGGCTGACCTAACACAACCGGGTGAAGAAGTCCACTGGTCAAAGCCCGTCCGTGCAACGTCAAAGGGCTAGATCCCGTGGTCAAACGCTACAAGGTTAGGCGGCACGGGGGCCCTGGGGGGTAGCAATGCCACCG
>NW_025305311.1:0-781 GCF_018294505.1 Triticum aestivum
CAAGGAACACTGTGCCTAACCCGGGGGCATGGCTAGCTTGCTAGCCATCCCTTGTGTTGCAAAGCTATTTAATCCACACGACTCTCGGCAACGGATATCTCGGCTCTCGCATCAATGAAGAACGTAGCGAAATGCGATACCTGGTGTGAATTGCAGAATCCCGCGAACCATCGAGTCTTTGAACGCAAGTTGCGCCCGAGGCCACTCGGCCGAGGGCACGCCTGCCTGGGCGTCATGCCAAAACACGCTCCCAACCACCCTCATCGGGAATCGGGATGCGGCATCTGGTCCCTCGTCTCGCAAGGGGCGGTGGACCGAAGATCGGGCTGCCGGTGTACCGCGCCGGACACAGCGCATGGTGGGCGTCCTCGCTTTATCAACGCAGTGCATCCGACGCGCAGCCGACATTATGGCCTCAGAACGACCCAGCAAACGAAGCGCACGTCGCTTCGACCGCGACCCCAGGTCAGGCGGGACTACCCGCTGAGTTTAAGCATATAAATAAGCGGAGGAGAAGAAACTTACAAGGATTCCCCTAGTAACGGCGAGCGAACCGGGAGCAGCCCAGCTTGAGAATCGGGCGGCTGTGCCGTCCGAATTGTAGTCTGGAGAGGCGTCCTCAGCGACGGACCGGGCCCAAGTCCTCTGGAAAGGGGCGCCTGGGAGGGTGAGAGCCCCGTCCGGCCCGGACCCTGTCGCCCCACGAGGCGCCGTCAACGAGTCGGGTTGTTTGGGAATGCAGCCCAAATCGGGCGGTAGACTCCGTCCAAGGCTAAATACA
>NW_025305312.1:0-781 GCF_018294505.1 Triticum aestivum
TCTGGGACCCCAAAATAGTGAATAATAGTCCCTAAAACGGGCCAGAATCGGCCAAAACTGCGAGTGTTTATGACCGACACGTAAACACATCCCAGGGTTCGTTAACCATGGAAATCACTCAGGGACCCCAAAACAGTGAGTAATAGTCCATGAAACGGGCCAGAATCTGCCAAAATTGCGAGTGTTGATGACCGACACGTAAACGCACCCCAGGGTTTGTTAATCGTGGAAATCACTCCGGGACCCCAAAACAGTGAGTAATAGTCCCTGAAACGGTCCAGAATCGGCCAAAATTGTGATTGTTGATGACCAACACATCAACGCCCCTTGGGGTTTAACAACTATGGAAATCTCTCTGGGACCGCAAAACACTGAGTAATAGTCCATGAAACGGGCCAAAATCGGCCAAAACTGCGAGGGTTTATGACCGACATGTAAACACATCCCAGGGGTTGTTAATCATCGAAATCACTCTGGGACCGCAAGACGGTGAGTAATAGCCCATGATACGAGCCAGAATCGGCCAAAACTACGAGTGTTTATGACCGACACGTAAACACATCCCAGGGTTCGTTAACCATGGAAATCACTCAGAGACTCCAAAACAGTGAGTAATAGTCCATGAAACGGGCCAGAATCGGCCAAAATTGCGAGTGTTGATGACCGACACGTAAACGCACCCCAGGGTTTGTTAATCTTGGAAATCACTCCGGGACCCCAAAACAGTGAGTAATAGTCCATGAAACGGGCCAGAATCGGCTAAAATTGCGAGTGTTGATGA
>NW_025305313.1:0-781 GCF_018294505.1 Triticum aestivum
ACTCCTGACTTTTTGTGTGTTCAAAATGCACCATTCAAAGCCACATCATCATTTTTCAATCCTTTCTGACTTCATTTGTTATTTTTCATGCATTTACTAATTATTTTGAGCTATAAGACCCTAAAATTGAAAAGCATTTCAAATGAACTCTGAAAAGGTTGAAAGTTGGCATGATATCATCATTTCATCCACATAGCATGTGCAAGAAAGTTGAGAGGGTTACGGCAAAAACTGGATGCACTTCGTGTACAAAACGGACAATCTCTTTCAAAGTATCAGGATTTCATCCGGAAACTCGTCTGTTACAAAGGGATTTCATTTTTTAAAACTTATTTGAACTCATGACTTTTTGTGTGTTGAAAATGCACCATTCAAAGCGACATCATCATTTTTCAATCTTTTCTGAGTTCATTTGTTATTTTTCATGCATTTACTAATTATTTTGAGCTATAAGACCCTAAAATTGAGAAGCATTTCAAATGAACTCTGAAAAGGTTGAAAGTTGGCATGATATCATCATTTCATCCACATAGCATGTGCAAGAAAGTTGAGAGGGTTACGGCAAAAACTGGATGCACTTCGTGTACAAAACGGACAATCCCTTTCAAAGTATCAGGATTTCATCCGGAAACTCGTCTGTTACAAAGGGATTTCATTTTTTAAAACTTATTTGAACTCCTGACTTTTTGTGTGTTCAAAATGCACCATTCAAAGCCACATCATCATTTTTCAATCCTTTCTGACTTCATTTGTTATTTTTCATGCATTTACTAATTATTTT
>NW_025305314.1:0-781 GCF_018294505.1 Triticum aestivum
CACAAGAACTAGTACGTAACTGTCGTTCGGAATCAGTTTTGCGCAGTGTTAACTGAAACATGGATATCTGACTCATACGAAGTCCGCTTTGGCTCCACAAGTAGTCAAAATGCTTGTGACGACCAGTTGCTTCAAAGGATTCTTTCATAGGGAACTTTTGGAGAACTTTTCTTAAGGAGTTCGTTCAGAAATTTGTATAGAAACTTTCTTCATGAGCACTCGATAAACGCATTTCGAGAACATACACAAAGTCCCAGCTATGGACCTAGTTCATCATCATAACTGAGGTCTCTTGAATTTCCCTACAAGTAATTGCATCTCATATGGAGATGTTTAGTGAAGTAGAATGGAAAAAATCGAATGCAACTACACAAGAACTAGTCTGTAACTGTCGTTCGGAATCAGTTTTGCACAGTGTTAACTGAAACATGGATATCTGACTCATACGGAGTCCGTTTTGGCTCCACAGTGAGTCAAAACATTTGTGACAACCATATGCTTCAAAGGATTCTTGCATAGGGAACTTTTGGAGAACTTTTCTTAAGGAGTTCGTTCAGAAACGTGTATAGAAACTTTCTTAATGAACACTAGACAAACGCATTTCGAGAACATACACAAAGTCCCAGCTATGGACCTAGTGCATCATCATAACTGAGGTCTCTTGCATTTCCCTACAAGTAATTGGATCTCATATGGAGATGTTTAGTGAAGTAGAATGGAAAAAATCGAATGCAACTACACAAGAACTAGTCTGTAACTGTTGTTCGGAATCAGTTTTGCG
>NW_025305315.1:0-781 GCF_018294505.1 Triticum aestivum
TGGGGGTAGCAATGCCACCGGAGCGTCGCACCGGGCCCTCATACGTGCGGGGTGGTGTGGTCGCATATCCGAAGAGGCGGGACGCGTCTCCGGGGCGTGGCCCCCCCTCACGGACGGCGATGACACGGTAGTAGACGTTCTGCGGTAACGATGCGGCGTCAATATTACTAAATACTCGGAGCGCGATAAAATCATGAGTTTTTTTGCACGACGTGGGCACATGTGCTATAGGAACGATGGTATTTTTTCATAATTTTTGGTTATGGAGAAGTATCCGAAAAATTCCCTCTACGCGGATTGCCCTTCGCGCGTCTACGGCTGTGGCCGGCGGCCTCTCGGGGCTAGCATGCCGCCAAATCTTGCGTAGGCAGCCTCTCACAAGTATGTAAGTGATGTGGCGGTTGCAATCGCCCGACACGCGTGTCCGGGGTGTGCCCCCCCTCACGGACGGCGCCGCCGCCGGCACCTGGAGGGGGTAAACGGACGCGTCGGGTCTACACGGAGGGGATCTTGCTGTGGGTCTGGCCCGGATGTTGCTCCAAAGTGTTCCTATGGCTGACCTAACACAACCGGGTGGGGAGGCCACTGGTCAAAGCCCATCCGTGCAAAGTCAAAGGGCTAGATCTCGTGGTCAAACGCTACAGGGTTAGGCGGGACGGGGGCACTTGGGGGGTAGCAATGCCACCGGTGCGTCGCACCGGGCCCTCATACATGCGGGGTGGTGTGGTGGCATGTCCGAAGAGGCGGGACACGTCTCCGGGGCGTGCCCCCCCTCACGGAC
>NW_025305316.1:0-781 GCF_018294505.1 Triticum aestivum
AGGCGGAGGCGTCCAGTTCAGAAGGTTGATGAGCTCCTTCTTCCATAGGCATGGAGTCTTCAGAGCAGAACCCAACCTAGTCTCCCCTTCACCGGTAGGGTGGTCAAGCACGAGGTCCTCAAATCCCTCCGTTATTTCATCCACCATCACCTTAGCATATCCTTTTGGAATCGTCTGGCAGTGATAAGTTGTGCCGGGTCCACTAGGATAAACTTGGCCAACAGCCGCCTTGACCTTCAAAGTCATCCATCGCGCCATCATGTGGCAATTTTGAGACTCCGTGATACCATCCACGGGATAGCTGGTAGGAGCCGTCAAGACATGCTCCGGCTGAAGCAGCTCGGTGGAAGCCACACTGCTTCTCCGCTGAGATGGCGGGGTAGCTTCGTGGGAAGCTTCGGCAGGTCGTTTGCTGCGATCTGCTGCTTCTCGTTCCTCTTGTCGATCCTCTAGCCCCATTACCCTTTCGTGCAGCACCTGCAGTTGGTCCTGCTCCAGTTTCTTCCTCCTCTCGTGTGTTTTGTAACCCCCTGCGTCCGGAAAACCAACCTTCCACGGAATGGAGCCTGGCGTGCCTCATGTCCGTCCAAGGTGCTCAGGATTCCCAAGGGCCATTGTGAGCTCGTCCTTCTCCCTGTTTGGAAGGAACGTCCCTCGCTGCGCTGCATCTATATAGTGTCGAAGGTTCTTGACTGGTATTTCCAGTTGCTCGTCCGTCCACTGGCAAAACTCTGTTACAGGGTCCAAGGTTCCGCCAGACCCGAAGAACCAAGTCCGGCAA
>NW_025305317.1:0-781 GCF_018294505.1 Triticum aestivum
CTCAAAGCCAATAACATTCAACTCAAGTTTAGTGACAAGCGTGCATATGCGTGAAAGTGCATCGGCAACTACATTTTCCTTACCCTTAATGTACTTGATCGCATATGGGAAAGATTCAATAAATTCACTCCATTTGGCATGACGCTTGTTCAACTTAGTTTGACCTTTTAAGTACTTAAGCGTTTCATGATCGGTATGGATGACAAACTCATGAGGTCTAAGATAATGTTCCCAAACATGTAGCACACGTACTAAAGCTGATGAGGACATCAATACAATTGTTACACCCACAGCCCCTGCTGCTATACATACTGGACCAATTACTAGAGCTCGTGCACGCCAACTAAATTACCAGGTACTTTCGTTTCTTGGTAATGATTCTAATGTTCATGAGAATATGATGCTGCCTAAATTGGATACATTTGTTTTGCTTACAAATGAAGGGCCTAGCTTGGAGAAGGATGAACATTGGAGCAAGAACAAGCATGGAGATGATGGCATGCGCAAGGGGAACAAGAACGGAGTTACAAGTGATGATTTCAGGACTTTGAAGCCACCATAATGGGTGCATGAAGCCTTGGACGAAATATACCAGATGCCACTTCATAAATTTCGTCCCGAGGCTATTTTAGGTGCTGCATCACCTTATTATTGGGCCAGGCCCATGTAATTTCGAAATACATAAGTATAGGCTATTTTTAGAGTCCGTATGTGTGGGGAAACAAGAGATAGGGTTGATTTCGGACCCCTCCACCAAGGGCCACGAAATTCCCCCCCCCCC
>NW_025305318.1:0-781 GCF_018294505.1 Triticum aestivum
TTCATAATTCTTTCATACATGTCACTCTTGGTCCATTGCATATCCCGGTACACCACGCGGAGGCATTCATATAGAGTCATCTTTTGTTCTAGTATCGAGTTGTAATCATTGAGTTGTAAATAAATAGAAGTGTGATGATCATCATTTCCTAGAGCATTGTCCCAAGTGAGGAATTAAGAAAAAGAGAAAGGCCATAAAAAAAGAGAAAGGCCAAATAAAAAAATGAGAGAAAAAGAGAGAAGGGACAATGTTACTATCCTTTGCCACACTTGTGCTTCAAAGTAGCACCGTAATCTTCATGATAGAGAGTCTCTTGTTTTGTCACTTTCATATACTAGTGGGAATTTTTCATTATAGAACTTGGCTTGTATATTCCAACAATGGGCCTCCTCAAGTGCCCTAGGTCTTCGTGAGCAAGCAAGTTGGATGCACACCCACTTAGTTTCTTTTGTTGAGCTTTCATACATTTATAGCTCTAGTGCATCCGTTGCATGGCAATCCCTACTCCTTGCATTAACATCAATCGATGGGCATCTCCATAGCCCATTGATTAGCCTCGTTGATGTGAGATTTTCTCCCTTTTTGTCTTCTCCACATAACCCCACTCATTATATTCTATTCCACCCATAGTGATATGTCCATGGCTCGCGCTCATATATTGCGTGAAAGTTTATAGGTTTGAGATTACTAAAGTATGAAACAATTGCTTGGCTTGTCATCGGGGTTGTGCATGATGAGAGCATTCTTGTGTGACGAAAATGGAGCATGACTAAACTATATG
>NW_025305319.1:0-781 GCF_018294505.1 Triticum aestivum
CACTCCACTCACCCCCACTCCCTGTTATTCTGCGGCGACGGCAGCGCAGCCGAACCAGTGAACCCTTGTACTCCTCTCCGCGTGGGCATCCACTGTTGTGTCTTCCCCGGCTGCGTGTCGTCCCCTTCCTAGGCCTCACCGTCGTCCACCGAGGTGGTGCTCTCAGTGCGGCATGGTCAATGTGGTCAACGACTGAATTTCATCGGAAGAGTACTGTACGTGGAGAGGCTGACAGCTGGGTCCACGGCAGCCGCAAGGAAGTGCCTCCTTATTACGCGGAAAATAATTATTCCTCCACTTGATAGCAGGAACCCACCGGACGGGCCGCCAGTATTTCGCGAAAAAATGTTTCCCCCGTGACTGCTGGGACCCACATGATGGACCATCGTATTTCGCAAAAAAACGTTCCTCCCGCTGTCAGCTCGGACCGACCGGAAGTGCCTCCTTATTACGCACACAGAAATGAATACTCCCCCTGCTAGCTGGGACCCACCATGGTGGGAGGCTGACTTGTGGGCCTACTAAGTTGACTGGGCGGGGGCCTTTGCAACTTTAGTAAATATGAACGATTCTAGCTCCAATGACCGTAAGATGTCCATCCAATGGCCGTAAGTTGACTGGGCGGGAGTCTTCTTGCTCCAGCCGCCCAAAGTAGCGCCGGTCGTGCCGCATGCTCCTGCCTCCCGTGGCCGGCTGTGATGCCGCGGAGGCCTCACCGCCTCCTACTACTCCCACCGCTGGCCAGGCCATCCCTCTACTCACCCACACCCCATGTTATTCT
>NW_025305320.1:0-781 GCF_018294505.1 Triticum aestivum
GAGAGGGGAATCCGTCGCCATCGTAATCATCAACCGTCCTCCATCACCAATTTCATGATGCTCACCGCCGTGCGTGAGTAATTCCATCGTAGGCTTGTTGGACGGTGATGGGTTGGATGAGATCTATCATGTAATCGAGTTAGTTTTGTTAGGGTTTGATCCCTAGTATCCACTATGTTCTGAGATTGATGTTGCTATGACTTTGCTATGCTTAATGCTTGTCACTAGGGCTCGAGTGGCATGATTTTAGATCTGAACCTATTATGTTTTCATCAATATATGAGAGTTCTTGATCCTATCTTGCAAGTCTATAGTCACCTATTATGTGTTATGATCCGTTAACCCCGAAGTGACAATAATCGGGATACTTACCGGTGATGACCGTAGTTTGAGGAGTTCATTTATTCACTATGTGTTAATGCTTTGTTCTGGCACTCTATTAAAAGGAGGCCTTAATATCCCTTAGTTTCCGTTAGGACCCTGCTGCCACGGGAGGGTAGGAAAAAAGATGTCGTGCAAGTTCTTTTCCATAAGCACGTATGACTATATTTAGAATACATGCCTACATTACATTGATGAATTGGAGCTAGTTCTGTGTCACCCTATGTTATGATTGTTACATGATGAACCGCATCCGACATAATTCTCCATCACTGATCCATTGCCTACGAGCTTTCCATATATTGTTATTCGCTTATTTACTTTTCCGTTGTTATTGCTATCATCACTACAAAATACCAAAAACATTACTTTTGCTACCGTTACCTTTTGCTACCGCTAC
>NW_025305321.1:0-781 GCF_018294505.1 Triticum aestivum
CCGCCGGGTAGCTAGGTTAACCACTGCCACTGGCACGGCGGCAGTTCGTTCGATGTTGCCGCGAGCGAGACTAGACGGGGGACGCGGGATGCGGTACCTGTGCGCGATCGTTGGAGATTCATGACGTTGTCGCGCCCGCTGTCCGACGAGATCGCCGGCGACGAGATAGCCGCCGGTGGAGATCTACTACTTATGGAGCTGCGTCAATGCTCGCGAGATTAATGGAGCTGCTCGCGTGAATGATTGGAATCGGCAGGTCTTACGTGGATGTGGGGTCGTATCTATGTTTTTTTTCGGACCAGGTTACTGTACGTATACGGTCTGGGTTATACAGGGCTAGACAGGGCTTGGATCTGGGCTGCGGCGGGCCAGGAAAAAAATTTGTGGGGACAAAAATACCCCTCCGAAATTAGGTTAGGGGGGAGCACCGGAGCAGGGCTCACTCAAACAAAGAGAAACTGCGGCAACCTCGTGTCTCCCCCGCGGGAGACCCAAGGGGGAACCTAGCCGCCCTCCTCCCGCCTCCACCTCTCCTCCCCGCCGTCAACAGCGCCACCGGGCAAAGCTTGGTCAGTTGTCCGGCGGCAGAGCGTCTCTCCCCCTTGTCCATCGTGGTTGGCGCGGGGCAGCCAGATCGGGCGGGGCGCCGGACTAGCGTGGGGCCGGGCGGCGCGGTAGGCGGGTTTCTTGGCTACGTCGTGCGTGGCACGGCGGCGGCGGCGGCCTGCTCGCAGCATGGTGACGGCTGCGTGGTGGGCAAGATCGATGGTCGCGGGCGCTG
>NW_025305322.1:0-781 GCF_018294505.1 Triticum aestivum
CCCTATTTAGAGTGCTGTCCCAAGCAGGGGATCTCTGAGATGACCCCGCGCTACTGCTTTTAGTCTCCTGCAGAAGGAATGTGAACCATTTAGAAATTTGGCTTCATTAATTAGAATGCAAACATATGGAGTTAATTACGCGGGGGTGTATTCCTTACCAGAACAAGCTCAAGCGCCTTGGTCTTCGGATCCGTGGTAAGCTCTTTTGTTACCGGGTCCTTCTTGTACCGGGCCCTGACAAAGTTCCTGGTCTTCTTGTCACGGTATTTCTCGAAGCAGGGCGGTAGGCCTTGCTCGGCACGCTCCGCGTCCTCCTTGTCCCATATAGGCTCCGCCACTCTGTAACCGCCGGGACCGAGTTGGTGGACCCCTATGTTCAACTCCCGCAGTTCTTTCCCCCATTGACTAGATTCCACGGTTGCGCTGCTCTCACACTTGATCTTGATCTCCTTGTAGTCATCTTCGCTGATCGAAGGATATTTCCCCTGGATCTTCTCATAACTATCACCTTTTTCAATCATTCTCTTCACCAAGCTTCTCCAAGTAGGCAGGGACGTGCTCATCCTCGTGTGGGCGGCACTGTTCACTTTATTCCCTGAGAGGCGTGTGTTTGCAAAGTCAGCGGGGAACTTGTATCGTTCGTGCAGCTTCATGAAGAGGAGGCTGCACAAATTCCCTCGGTCCTTATGCCTTAGGTTCTCGGTGTTGATCGAGATGGTGCTCCGGAGAATGCACCCGAGCTGAACCGAGTACCCCTTGATTAATTCTTTGGGCGCCGTTG
>NW_025305323.1:0-781 GCF_018294505.1 Triticum aestivum
CCTGTCGTGGTTCTAAGTCTGACAGTAGAATAGGGGTAGTATAACGGAGCATGATCTATCGAGATGCATATGGGTGACACGGTGGTTTTAGCGAGTTCGGGCCTCTCACGGTGGAGATAACAACCCTACGTCTCGTGCTCCGGAGAGGCTTTGTTTTATCTGAGTATATATCCGGAGATTACAATGTGTGTGAGCGAGAGGGACGGATCCCCATGCCTGAGCTTAAGTCCTGAGACCAATGGTGAAAAGAGAGAGAGGTGGAAGCAGAGCCCCCTGTCTAGTGGTGGGGGGTGGCTTATATAGAGTGCGCCACCCCCTCACCTCCTATGTTACAAAGTGGGGTATGAATGCCATAATGCCAGCCCGCTATTAAGCCCTCACTATTAGAAAGATGCCGACTGCCTTGCTGCCTGCTGGTCTTCGTATATCCGAGTAAGTCGTACGGTCGAGTGGTGAACCGTCATCCGAGTGGATGATATGTTGCTTGGTCGAGTGGATGGTATGCTGCTTGTCCGAGTGGATAGTGTGTCTGTATGAAATTGACCTGGACCCACATGTTGTGTGGACCCCATGCTTCATGATATTTCGACCCTTCGTGGGCCTACCTGTTATGTATATCCCCAACATCGCCCGGCAGACCTTTTTAAGCGGAGGCCCGAGCCGCCCCCAAACCCTAGCCCCGCCCCAACCGACCCCTCCGCTGGCCGCCGCCGCCAACCCCGCCTCCCGTCGTGCCGCAGCCGCCCCGCGGAGTCGTCGCCGCCGACGCCCGTCCCGCCCC
>NW_025305324.1:0-781 GCF_018294505.1 Triticum aestivum
TTTTTTTTCCGAAACCTACTCCGGCAAGGAAACACCAATCGGAATGTAGATGGATCTCGAAAACAAACCTAATATGACAAGAACTCGGATTGGTGGTGGCTATATGGTGGTAGATGGCAGCGGTGGTGGTGTATGACAGCTGTGGTGGTATATGGATACGGATTCGAAGCGGTGGCGGATAAGCGGTGGTGGTAGATGGCAGGGGTGATGATGATGGTGCGGCGGCGGCGTGACAACTTATGACCAGAACTCGAAACTCTAAAAGACTAGACTCTAAGACCAGCAACTAGACACGACGATGCAACCGCAAATTCAACAAAGCAAAACCCTAAAAAGATAATGCAAAGGCTCAGATTGGTTCGGATATGATGAACTAACCCTAATTTTTTTTGTGGCTTTTTCGTGGACTATAGGTATGAAGAACAGACTCGATCTAAACTACGAAAAACTGTAAAATCTCACCGAGCAACCTGGAAATCTGATACCACTTGATAGAGGCAAAGGTGTCCCATCTTTCAATGAGATGATGGATATCGCTTTGGTGGCAGTCGACTTTGACGATCCGACTACGAACGTGCGAGGACGTCGCGCCTTAGCAATCGCTAAACCAACTCCGAGAGGTTATTGACCACGCCGGAGCACGATCAACCTGACCACGAGGGTCTGTTTCCTGCGAGCAAACGAAGAACAAGCAAGAAACTGAGATTGCAATCTGGATATTGTGAATATAAGATGAAAACTTTATTGATCAAGGTGGGGTTCTGTGACGCCTTTGTCTGGT
>NW_025305325.1:0-781 GCF_018294505.1 Triticum aestivum
CGTCGTTCTGAGCAACTTTCATGTTGAAAATATTTTAATCCGAGTTACGGATTAAAAGATATGATTTTTAAAAGATTTTAACAATTTCTGGAATTTATTTAATTATTTAATTAATTCGGAAAATGGATTTATGACGTCAGCATGATGTCATGCTGACGTCAGCAGTCAGCAGGGTTGACTTGGTCAACCTGACATGTGGGTCCAGTGGGACCCACCTGTCATTCTCTATTTAGGTTAATTAGGGTTTAGGTTAATCTAATTATAGTTTAATTAAACTTAACTAGTTAATTAATTTAATTAAACCGGATTAATTAACTTAATTAGTTACTTAATTAATTAATTAATTAATTAATAATTTTATTAAATCATGTTTAATTTTATTAATTATATTTATTGTTTTTTTTATTTATTATATTATTTATTTACTATTATTATTATTTTTTTAATCCCCTTTTTTTTCTTTTCTTTTTTTTCAACCGTTCTGGGGTGTGGGCCCCGCTGTCATAGGGCCACTAGGCCTTAGCGGACACGGGCACACGGGCGCCGGCAGTGCGCTTACGGGCGCACCCGTCCAGGGCCGAGCCCGATCGGGGAGGCGAGGCGAGGCGAGGCCACCGGGGCACGGTGGTGTTTGGCCGGTGTGGACGACGGCCATCGGGGGTGGAACCGGGCTGCGCCGCATGGGGGAAGCGGGACGGCGGGCGACGGCGGCCACGGCACGCAGTGCGCGGCCACGGGGAGCAGGGGACGGGGCGGAGCGCCGTGGTAGGCCGAGGCGGTA
>NW_025305326.1:0-781 GCF_018294505.1 Triticum aestivum
GTTATTTTATTTTCTCGGGTTTGGGTCTTTGTCTCCGTGTGTTGTTGTCGCTGTCATGCATCTCATATCATGTCATCATGTGCATTGCATTTGCATACGTGTTCGTCTAGTGCATTCGAGCGTTTTCCCCGTTGTCTGTTTTGCATTCCGGCGCTTCGTTCTCCTCCGGTGGTCATTTCTACCTTTCTTTCATGAGTGGGGATTAAACATTTCCGGATTGGACCGATACTTGCCAAGCGTCCTTGGTTTACTACCGGTAGACCGCCTGTCAAGTTTCGTATCATTTGGACTTCGTTTGATACTCCAACGGTTAACCGAGGGACCGAAAAGGCCTCGTGTGTGTTGCAGCCCAACACCCCTCCAATTTGGCCCAAAACCCACCTAACTCTGCTCCATCATCTAGAGCGTTTTATCACGATCGCGTGGCTGAAAACCGCACCCCATTTGGACTCTCCTAGCTCCCTCTACCTATAGAATAGCATCTCCCCCGAAATTTCCGGATCAAATCCACCCTAGACCTAGATCCCCCTCCTCTCCGCGCGGCCAGACGTGTCCGCCCGCCGCCGGACCAAAAATCCCGCCGCCACCGCCGCCACATGGCAGCCTCCCATTCGCCCGCGCCCGGTCCCTAGATCCCCGCGCCGCCCGGGCCCGGGAAGCCCGCAGCCGGCCCCCGAGGCCCATCCATCCGCCGCCCGCGCCTCCCTGCTCCCCGCCGAGCTCCGCCGCCTCCGCCGCGCCGCCGCCCGGCCGGACCACGCCGCTTCGCCGCGCCATCGCT
>NW_025305327.1:0-781 GCF_018294505.1 Triticum aestivum
TCATTTTTTAAACTGATTACAACTCCAGACATTTTTGCGTTCCGTACAAACCATTCAAAGAGACGTAATCATTTTTCAAAACTTTCTGACATCATTTGCTATTTTTCAGTCATTTACCGATTTGTTTATAGAGCCAAATGACCGTGAAATTGAAAATCACTACAAAATGAACTCTGAAAATGTCGAAACTTGGCATCGTTTCATCATTTCACCCACATAGCATGTGCAAAAGAGTAGAGAGGGTTACGGCAAAAACTGGACGCACATCGTGTACAAACTGGACAATCTCTTTCAAAGTATCAGGGTTTCTGACGAGAACTCATCTGTTACATGGGCACTTCATTTTTTTAAACTTATTACAACTCCAGACTTTTTTGCGTTCCCTACACACCATTCAAAGCGATGCCATCAATTTTCAAAACATTCTGACATCATTTGCTATTTTTTTTGTCATTTACCGATTTGTTTATAGAGCTAAATGACCGTGAAATTGAAAATCACTACAAAATGAACTCTGAAAATGTCGAAACTTGGCATGGTATCATCATTTCACCCACATAGCATGTGCAAAAGAGTAGAGAGGGTTACGGCAAAAACTGGACGCACTTCGTGTACAAACTGGACAATCTCTTTCGGAGTATCAGAGTTTCGGACGAGAACTCATCTGTTACATTGGCACTTCATTTTTTTTAACTCATTACAACTCCAGACTTTTTTTTGCGTTCCATACGCACCATTCAAAGCAACGTCATCAAATTTCGACACTTTCTGACATCATTTG
>NW_025305328.1:0-781 GCF_018294505.1 Triticum aestivum
CCCGTCTCCGTCCCTGTTGCCGCCCCCCGTCGTCGTGCCTCGCCTGTGAGCTCCTGCCCCGGCCGCCATGTCCACACACACACACACAGACACATTAGTTTTTTAGTTATAAATTTTAGTTACATAAATTTTTCTGTTTTTAGTTATAGAAATATCTATAGAAATATTAGAAATTTTTCTGTTTTTTAGTTATAGAAATATTAGAAATGTTATAATTTTTTTCTGTTTTTTAGTTATAGAAATGTTTATAGAAATGTTAGCAATTTTTCTGTTTTTTAGTTATAGAAATATTAGAAATGTTATATAAATGTCAGTTATATATATAGAAATGTTAGAAATTTTAGAATTAGTTTTAGTTAGATGAATTAGATTAATGTCAAATTGTTAGAATTTGCATATAGAATTTTAGTTATCACAATCCAATCATTTAAAAAATGTTACTTTTTGCGGGTATATAGTATTTGTTCTCGACGATGCCCGACCCGCATCCTCGCCGTCGACCCGTTTGCGACGACGTCCGGCTGACCCATGTCCGGGACTGGGCTCCGCCGGGCTGGCACTGGGAGGTGCTACCTAGAGGGGCGCGCCGCTTGGTGAGGAAACCGGCCTCGGGTCCTGTCGTCGACCCTGATCTCCTAGGTGGCGTTTGCATGGGCCACATTCGGTGCAGAGGGAGCCGGTCCCGCCGGAGGTGGTGCGTCGCCGTGTCAGGGAGGAGGACAAGCACGTCCATTTCTACATGGCTACTATGGACGTCAGGTTCTCCAATACTTGGCAGGTT
>NW_025305329.1:0-781 GCF_018294505.1 Triticum aestivum
GGTTCGTTAATCATGGAAATCACTCCGGGAACCCCAAATAGTGAGTAATCGTCCACGAAACGGGCTAGAATCGGCCAAAACTGCCAGTGTTGATGACCGACACGTAAGCGCTTCTTGGGGTTCAACAACTATGGAAATCGCTCTGGCACCCCAAAACAGTGAGTAATAGTCCAAGAACTGGGCCAGAATCGGTCAAAACTGCCAGTGTTGATGACCAACACCTATGGAAATCGCTTCGGGACCCCAAAACAGTGAGTAATATTCGAAGAAACAGGTCAGAATAAGCCAAAATTGCGAGCGTTGATGACCGACATGTAAACATACCGCATGGTTCATTAACCATGGAAACCACTCCGGGACCCAAAAACAGTGAGTAATAGTCCATCAAACGGGCCAGAATCGGCCAAAACTGCCAGTGTTGATGATCCACATGTAAGCAGACCTTGGGGTTCAACAATTATGGAAATCGCTTCGCGACCCCAAAACGGTGAGTAATAAGCCAAGAAACGGGCCAGAATCGGCCAAAACAGCGAGTGTTGATGACCGACACATAAACGCACCCCAGGGTTTGTTAATTGTGGAAGTCACTCTAGGACCCCAAAATAGTAAGTAATAGTCCATGAAACAGGCCAGAATTGGCCAAAAGAGCGAGTGTTTACGACCGACACGTAAATGCACTCGAGGGTTTGGTAACCATGGAAACCACTCCTGGACCCCAAAGCATTGAGTAATAGTCCATGAAACGGGCCAGAATCGGCCAAAACAGCCAATGTTCATGACC
>NW_025305330.1:0-781 GCF_018294505.1 Triticum aestivum
TGCACTTCGTGTACAAAACGGACAATCTATTTCAAAGTATCATGATTTCATACGGAAACTCGTCTGTTACAAAGGGATTTCATTTTCTAAAACTTATTTGAACCCCTGACTTTTTGTGTGTTCAAAATGCACCATCCAAAGCCACATCATCATTTTTCAATCCTTTCTGACTTCACTTGTTATTTTTCATGCATTTACTAATTATTTTGAGCTATAAGACCCTAAAATTGAAAAGCATTTCAAATGAACTCTGAAAAGGTTGAAAGTTGGCATGGTATCATCATTTCATCCACATAGCATGTGCAAGAAAGTTGAGAGGGTTACGGCAAAAACTGGATGCACTTCGTGTACAAAACGGACAATCTATTTCAAAGTATCATGATTTCATACGGAAACTCGTCTGTTACAAAGGGATTTCATTTTCTAAAACTTATTTGAACCCCTGACTTTTTGTGTGTTCAAAATGCACCATCCAAAGCCACATCATCATTTTTCAATCCTTTCTGACTTCATTTGTTATTTTTCATGCATTTACTAATTATTTTGAGCTATAAGACCCTAAACTTGAAAAGCATTCCAAATGAACTCTGAAAAAGGTTGAAAGTTGGCATGGTATCATCATTTCATCCACATAGCATGTGCAAGAAAGTTCAGAGGGTTACGGCAAAAACTGGATCCACTTCGTGTACAAAACGGACAATCTCTTTCAAAGTATCATGATTTCATACGGAAACTCGTCTGTTACAAAGGGGTTTCATTTTCTAAAACTTATTTGAACTCC
>NW_025305331.1:0-781 GCF_018294505.1 Triticum aestivum
AGTGCTGGTATGATCGCATCCGACATGTTACCCCCGTCTTCGTCCCTTATGCTTGCCCCTCCCAGCTCCACTACACACACGATTGCACATTCCTTTGGCCGCTCCCGCTCAACTACGGAGACGAGTTTTACCACGGTTCAACTGCACCAGTGCCTATTTACCATGGTTTCGACCCCTTTCAGAACACGCTTGCCGCCGCTAGACGCGTGAATAATGAGCAGCGAGCTAAAACTTACCGTAAACGTGCAAAATAATAAAACGTGCTAAACATACGTCGCGCTCGTGCGTTTTGTTTTGCACGCGGTGCAAAAAAATTAAAAAGGGAATGCAACACGAGGACTTCCCAGGAGGTCACCCATCCTAGTACTACTCTCGCCCAAGCACGCTTAACTTCGGAGTTCTGATGGGATCCGGTGCTTTAGTGCTGGTATGATCACATCCGACGTGTTACCCCCGTCTTCGTCCCTTATGCTTGCCCCTCCCAGCTCCACTACACACACGATTGCACATTTCTTTGGCCGCTCCCGCTCAACTACGGAGACGAGTTTTACCACGGTTCAACTGCACCAGTGCCTATTTGCCATGGTTTCGCCCCTTTCAGAACACGCTTGCCGCCGCTAGACGCGTGAATAATGAGCAGCGAGCTAAAACTTACCGTAAACGTGCAAAATAATAAAACGTGCTAAACATACGTCGCGCTCGTGCGTTTTGTTTTGCACGCGGTGCAAAAAAATTAAAAAGGGAATGCAACACGAGGACTTCCCAGGAGGTCACCCATCCT
>NW_025305332.1:0-781 GCF_018294505.1 Triticum aestivum
CGGTCATCAACACTCGCGGTTTTTGTCGATTCTGACCCGTTTCATGGACTATTACTCACCGTTTTGGGGTCCCGAAGTGATTTCCATGCTTGTTGAAAAACAAGGTGCGCTTAAGTGTTGGTCATCGACACTGACAGTTTTGGCCGATTCTGGCCCGTTTCGTGGACTATTACTAACTGTTTTGGGGTCCCGGAGTGACTTCCACGATTAACGAACCCCGGGGTGCATTTACGTGTCGGTGATCAACACTCGCGGTTTTTGTGGATTCTGACCCGTTTCGTGGTCTATTACTCATCGTTTTGGGGTCCCGAAGTGATTTCCATGCTTGTTGAACAACAAGGTGCGCTTACGTGTAGGTCATCAACATTGACAGTTTTGGCCGATTCTGGCCCGTTTCATGGACTATCACTCACTATTTGGGGGTCTCGCAGTGACTTCCACGATTAACGAACCCTAGGGTGCGTTTACGTGTCGGTCATCAACACTCGCAGTTTTGGCCGATTCTAGCCCGTTTCATGGACTGCTACTCACTGTTTTGGGGTCCCGGAGTGATTTCCATGATTAACGAACCCTGGGGTGCGTTTACGTGCCGGTCATCAACACTCGCAGTTTATGTCGATTCTGACCCGTTTCATGGACTATTACTCACCGTTTTGGGGTCACAAAGTGATTTCCATGCTTGTTGAACTCCAAGGTGTGCTTACGTGTCGGTCATCAACACTCATAGTTTTGGCCGATTTTGGCCTGTTACATGGACTATTACTCACTCTTTTAGGGTCCC
>NW_025305333.1:0-780 GCF_018294505.1 Triticum aestivum
ATGAACTCTGAAAAGGTTGAAAGTTGGCATCATATCATCATTTCATCCACATAGCATGTGCAAGAAAGTTGAGAGGGTTACGGAAAAAACTGGATGCACTTCGTGTAAAAAACGGACAATCTCTTTCAAAGTATCAGGATTTCATCCGGAAACTCGTCTATTACAAAGAGATTTCATTTTTTAAAACTTACTTGAACTCCTAACTTTTTGTGTGTTCAAAAAGCACCATTCAAAGCCACATCATCATTTTTCAATCCTTTCTGACTTCATTTGTTATTTTTCATGCATTTACTAATTATTTTGAGATATAAGAACCAAAAATTGAAAAGCATTTCAAATGAACTCTGAAAAGGTTGAAAGTTGGCATGATATCATCATTTCATCCACATAGCATGTGCAAGAAAGTTGAGAGGGTTACGGCAAAAACTGGATGCACTTCGTGTACAAAACGGACAATCTCTTTCAAAGTATCAGGATTTCATCCGGAAACTCGTCTGTTACAAAGGGATTTCATTTTTTAAAACTTATTTGAACTCCTGACTTTTTGTGTGTTCGAAATGCACCATTCAAAGCCACATCATCATTTTTCAATCCTTTCTGACTTCATTTGTTATTTTTCATGCATTTACTAATTATTTTGAGCTATAAGACCCTAAAATTGAAAAGCATTTCAAATGAACTCTGAAAAGGTTGAAAGTTGGCATGATATCATCATTTCATCCACATAGCATGTGCAAGAAAGTTGAGAGGGTTACGGCAAAAACTGGATGCACTTCGTGT
>NW_025305334.1:0-780 GCF_018294505.1 Triticum aestivum
TTTCATCCACATAGCATGTGCAAGAAAGTTGAGAGGGTTACGGCGAAAACTAGATGCACTTCGTGTACAAAACGGACAATCTCTTTCAAAGTATCAGGATTTCATACGGAAACTCGTCTGTTACAAAGGGATTTCATTTTTTAAAACTTCTTTGAACTCCTGACTTTTTGTGTGTTCAAAATGCACCATTCAAAGCCACATCATCATTTTTCAATCCTTTCTGACTTCATTTGTTATTTTTCATGCATTTACTAATTATTTTGAGCTATAAGACCCTAAAATTGAAAAGCATTTCAAATGAACTCTGAAAAGGTTGAAAGTTGGCACGGTATCATCATTTCATCCACATAGCATGTGCAAGAAAGTTGAGTGGGTTACGGCAAAAACTGGACGCACTTCGTGTACAAAACGGACAATCTCTTTCAAAGTATCAGGATTTCATACGGAAACTCCTCTGTTACAAAGGGATTTCATTTTTTAAACTTATTTGAACTTCTGACTTTTAGTGTGTTCAAAATGCACCATTCAAAGCCACATCATCATTTTTCAATCCTTTCTGACTTCATTTGTTATTTTTCATGCAATTACTAATTATTTTGAGCTATAAGACCCTAAAATTGAAAAGCATTTCAAATGAACTCTGAAAAGGTTGAAAGTTGGCATGGTATCATCATTTCATCCACATAGCATGTGCAAGAAAGTTGAGAGGGTTACGGCAAAAACTGGATGCACTTCGTGTACAAAACGGACAATCTCTTTCAAAGTATCACGATTTCATAC
>NW_025305335.1:0-780 GCF_018294505.1 Triticum aestivum
GTGCGAAAGAGTAGAGAGGGTCACGGGAAAAACTTGACGCACGTCACGTACAAATTGGACAAACTCTTTCGGAGTATCAGGGTTTCGGACGAGAACTCATCTGTTACATGGGCACTTCAATGTTTTTTAAACTTATTTGAACTCCAGACTTCTTTTGTGTTCAGTATGCAGCATTCAAAGCGATGTCATCAATTTCCAACATGTTCTAACATCATTTGTTTTTTTCGGTCATTTACCTAATTGTTTAGAGAGCTAAATGACCGTGAAACTGAAAATCCCTACAAAATGAATTCTGAAAATGTTGAAACTTGGCATGGTATCATCATTTCACCCGCATAGCATGTGCGAAAGAGTAGAGAGGGTCACGAAAAAAACTGGACGCACTTCATGTACAAATTGGACAAAATATTTCGGAGTATCAGGGTTTTGGACGAGAACTCATCTGTTACACGGGCACTTCAATGTTTTTAAACTTATTTGAACGCTGGACTTCTTTTGTGTTCAGTATGCAGCATTCAAAGCGACGTCATCAATTTCCAATATGTTCAAACATCATTTGTTGTTTTTCGGTCATTTACCTAATTGTTTTGAGAGCTAAATGACCGTGAAATTGAAAATCACTACAAAATGAATTCTGAAAATGTTGAAACTTGGCATGGTATCATCATTTCACCCGCATAGCATGTGCGACAGAGTAGAGAGGGTCACGGGAAAAACTTTACGCACGTCACGTACAAATTGGACAAACTCTTTCGTAGTATCAGGGTTTCGGAGTATCAG
>NW_025305336.1:0-780 GCF_018294505.1 Triticum aestivum
AATGAACTCTGAAAAGGTTGAAAGTTGGCATGATATCATCATTTCATCCACATAGCATGTGCAAGAAAGTTGAGAGGGTTACGGCAAAAACTAGATGCACTTCGTGTACAAAACGGACAATCTCTTTCAAAGTATCAGGATTTCCTCCGGAAACTCGTCTGTTACAAAGGGATTTCATTTTTTAAAACTTATTTGAACTCCTGACTTTTGTGTGTGTTCAAAATGCACCATTCAAAGCCACATCATCATTTTTCAATCCTTTGTGACTTCATTTGTTATTTTTCATGCATTTACTAATTATTTTGAGCTATAAGATCCTAAAATTGAAAAGCATTTCAAATGAACTCTGAAAAGGTTGAAAGTTGGCATGATATCATCATTTCATCCACATAGCATGTGCAAGAAAGTTGAGAGGGTTACGGCAAAAGCTGGATGCACTTCGTCTACAAAACTGACAATCTCTTTCAAAGTATCAGGATTTCATCCAGAAACTCGTCTGTTACAAAGGGATTTCATTTTTTAAAACTTATTTGAATTCCTGACTTTTTGTGTGTTCAAAATGCACCATTCAAAGCCACATCATCATTTTTCAATCCTTTCTGACTTCATTTGTTATTTTTCATGCATTTACTAATTATTTTGAGCTATAAGATCCTAAAATTGAAAAGCATTTCAAATGAACTCTGCAAAGGTTGAAAGTTGGCACGATATCATCATTTCATCCACATAGCATGTGCAAGAAAGTTGAGAGGGTTACGGCAAAAACTGGATGCACTTCGT
>NW_025305337.1:0-780 GCF_018294505.1 Triticum aestivum
CATTGTCGTCGTCGCCGGCGCCCGCCCCCACTGCCGCCCCTGCCTCGACGCCGCCCCTCCTCCCCGTTCGGTCCGGCTCCGGCGACCCCCTTTCCTCCCTGTCCCCTCGATCCTCTTCATATAATTTTTTTTTCATATGCATATGTTGATTATATGGATGGATGGATGATGTATATGTTCATTATATGGATGGATGGATGATGTATGCTTTTTTTCATATAATTTTTTAGGCAGATTTTTAGAATTTTTTAGGCAGATTTTTAGAATTTTTTGTGTATGTATGTTATGTTTATATGTATGTATGTATGTATGTTCATATGTATGTATGTTTATATGCAAAGCATATGCAAAGAAAATGTATGAATGGTCATATGCAAAGAAAAATGTATGTATGGTCATATGCAAAGAAAATGTATGTATGTTTGTTCATATGAAAGAAAAATGTATGTATGTATGTTCATATGCATATGCAAAGAAAATGTATGTTCATATGCATATGCAAAGAAAATGTATGTTCATATAAAAAGGAAAATAAGAAGAGGAAGAAAGGAGAAGAAGAGGAGAGGAAGAAGAGGAGAAATAAATAAGAAGAGGAAAAAAGAAGAAAAAGAAGAGGAGAAGAAGAAAGGAATAGAAGAGAAGAAGAAAAAATAGAAAAAATTCTATTTTTTCTTCTTCTCTCCTCTATTCCTTTCTTCTTCTCCTCTTTTTTCTTCTTCTTTTTTTTCTTCGATCTTCTCCTCTATTCCTTTTCTTCTTCTCCTCTTTTTATTTCTTCTT
>NW_025305338.1:0-780 GCF_018294505.1 Triticum aestivum
AGCTATTTGCCCCGGTTCGTGAGCCCAGGGGGCCGGCCGGGCCACGTGGGCCATTGGTCCCGGTTCGTCCGGACCTTTTGGTCCCGGTTGGTGGGACGAACCGGGACCAATGGTCCTGGCTCCTGGCCCACCACTATTGGTCCCGGTTGGTGGCATGAACCGGGACCAAAGGGTTACCTTTAGTCCCGGTTCATGCCACCAACCGGGACTAAAGGTTTTAGTCCCACCTCGCCAACAGAAGGGCGCCCACACCTGTTTATAAGCCCGTCCCTCTCTGTGTTGTTGATCTCCTCTCAAAGTGAAAATAGATGCACCTATAGAGGAAATTGGACCTAAATTTATAAATAGAAATTGATTATGAATTTATGTTTAATTTTCTCTATAAGTGCATCTATGTTCACTAACAGAGAAGTTTTTATTTTTTGTGACCTAAAAGAAAAAAGAAATCACCAAAAAACTGTAAGTATTTATTTCTAAGTAGAACTGGAAAAATAATGGCACTAGTAAAGTTAATCACAAACTTCAAATTCACACAAATTTCAAAGAATTCAATTTAACTATTCACACAAATTTCAAAGAATTAAAAAATAAAGCAAAAAACCAAAAGAAAATAATTAATGCAGAAAACAAAACAAAAAAACTGGAAAAAACTAAAAATAGCAACAATAAGTATTTTATTGTAAGTAGAAACAAAATAAAATGAATAAAGCAACAAAGAAAACAAAAAAAGAGTTTCCAAATTTGAAAACTAATGGCACTAACAGAAAGTTTATAATTTTT
>NW_025305339.1:0-780 GCF_018294505.1 Triticum aestivum
AACAAATGAAGTCAGAAAGGATTGAAAAATGATGATGTGGCTTTGAATGGTGCATTTTGAACACACAAAAAGTCAGGAGTTCAAATAAGGTTTAAAAAATGAAATCCCTTTGTAACAGACGAGTTTCCGGATGAAATCCTGATACTTTGAAAGAGATTGTCCGTTTTGTACACTAAGTGCATCCAGTTTTTTGCCGTAACCCTCTCAACTTTCTTGCACATGCTATGTGGATGAAATGATGATATCATGCCAACTTTCAACCTTTTCAGAGTTCATTTGAAATGCTTTTCAATTTTAGGGTCTTATAGCCCAAAATAATTAGTAAATGCATGAGAAATAACAAATGAAGTCAGAAAGGATTGAAAAATCAAGATGTGGCTTTGAATGGTGCATTTTGAACACACAAAAAGTCAGGAGTTCAAATAAGGTCTAAAAAATGAAATCCCTTTGTAACAGACGAGTTTCCGTATGAAATCCTGATACTTTGAAAGAGATTGTCCATTTTGTACACGAAGTGCATCCAGTTTTTGCCGTAACCCTCTCAACTTTCTTGCACATGCTATGTGGATGAAATGATGATATCATGCCAACTTTAAACCTTTTCACAGTTCATTTGAAAAGCTCTTCAATTTTAGGGTCTTATAGCTCAAAATAATTAGTAAATGCATGAAAAATAACAAATGAAGTCAGAAAGGATTGAAAAATGATGATGTGGCTTTGAATGGTGCATTTTAAACACACAAAAAGTCAGGAGTTCAAATATGGTTTAAAAAATGAAAT
>NW_025305340.1:0-780 GCF_018294505.1 Triticum aestivum
CGGCAGCCGCGTGATCACCGTGCCCGTGTCCACCACCGTCCCTCCCGCGAACGCCGACGCCGGGACGGCCACCGGCTGCCCGCCCACGCTGATGCCCGCGAGCATCACCATGTAGAACGTCGGCGCGGACCACGCCGTCAGCAGCCCCGTCGTCGCGAACCCCGACGCGCTGCTCGGCCCGCCCAGCGTCAGGTACCCCGCGGAGCTCGGCTTGGAAGGGAGGCAGTAGGAGAAGACCCCGCCGTACGCGCCCGACGCCTGCGACTTGAGCGACATGGCCTGCCGGCCGAGCGCGAGGAGCCCGTCGATGCCGGCGAACAGCCCCGCCTGCGCGTGACCGCAGCCGAAGAGGAACGTGCCCACCGTGCTGCCCGGCGTCAGCGCCAGCGTGTCGGAGCCGTACACGCCGGTGGTGTTGGACCCGTCGCCGTAGCTGACCACGTACCCGCACTGAGTCCCCGAGCAGCCGGCCTGGTAGATCCCAAGGTCCGAGCACGCGCCCGCGCCGCACGGCACGGCGGAGTAGGTGGACGACTTGGCCGGGTCGAAGAGCTGGTCCCTCTGGCTGTAGCACGCCGGCGCGGCGCAGGGCTTGCACTGCACCCACGACACGTCGCTGCCCGTGTCCACCTCCATCGTCTGCGACACGCCGGGCGTGCCCAGGCTCACCGTCACCACGTACTGGAACGTGCCGACGCCCATGGTGGTCGGCACCGTCGCCGACCTGGAGCCGGCCGCGAGCTGCTGCTGCCGCTGCTGCAGGCCCCCCTTACTCGCCCC
>NW_025305341.1:0-780 GCF_018294505.1 Triticum aestivum
GGTACGGCGACGATGACAGCGAGCTCCGCTCGGTGGTGTGCGCGAGAGGGGAGCAGAGGAGGGGATGGGGTCCAGGGGGAGAGAGGAGAGGTGCAGGGGGCGAGGGGGAGTGCGTGGCGTCGTCCGGGCGTCGCTAGGGAGGCCGGGGAGGAAGCAGGAGGTGGCCGAGCAGGGTGGAGGTGGCGCGCGCGGCGGCGTCGCGGTGTCCGTCCTCCTGGCAGGGAGGAAGACGACAGGAGAAGGGTGGGCTGGGCTGCGCTGGGCCGGTCCTGTTGGGCCACCAGGTGGGCTTCACAGGTAAGTCCAGGTGGTTCTGCTCTTTTTTTTATAATTCTGTTCTGTTTTATCTTTTCTATTTTCTGCAATTTGTTTTTGATTTGATTTAAAATATCAAATCATTTTATAAAATCCTGGAAACAATTATGGGTGCTTTCTGAATTATTTCAGTGACCCCTAACAATTTCCAACATTTATTTGAACATTTAAATTATTTATAGTATTTAAATGCCCAAAGTCAAATACAATATGGTTTATTCAAAAATCCAAAAATGTCTTGGAAAAATATCCATCATCTCTGGATATGGTTTTCACCCTTTTCCAGTAATCATGAACATTTTTGCAAACCAATTTGGGTTCTTTGAAAATACTTTGAAGTGGAACCTATTTGCAATGCTTTGGTGCTAGGGCTTGGTCATCCCCATTTCAAATTTCATAAAATTTAAACATGTTGCATGGATGCTAAAACAAAAACAAACAAGGGCTGATCTGGGGCTGTGACAG
>NW_025305342.1:0-780 GCF_018294505.1 Triticum aestivum
GAGGTAGCAATGCCACCGGAGCATCGCACGGCCCCTCATACATGCGGGGTGGTGTTGTGGCATGTCCGAAGAGGCGTTGCGCGTCTCTGGGGTGTGGCCCCCTCACGGATGGCGATGACACAGCAGTAGACGTTCTGCAATAACGGTGCGGCGTGAATATTATTAAATACTCGGATCACGATAAAATCATGAGTTTTTTACACGACGTGGTCACATGTGCTATAGGAGCGATGGTAATTTTTCATAATTTTTGATGGTCGAGAAGTATGCGAACACTTCCCTCTATGCGGATTGCCCTTCGCATGTCTACGACTGTGGCCGGCGGCCTCCGTGGGCTAGCATGCCGCCAATCTTGCGTGCGCGGCTTCTCACAAGTCTGAGAGTGTTGTGGCAGTTGTGAACGCCCGGCACGCGTCCCTGGGCCATGGCCCCCCTCACGGACGGAGCCGCCGCCAGCACCTGGAGAGGGGCAACGGACGCGTCGGGTCTACACGGAGGGGATGTAGCTGTGGGTTTGGCCCGGATGTTCCTCCCAGGTGTGCCTCTATGCTGACCTGATACAACCAGGTGGAGAGGTCCACTGTTCGAAGCCCGTACGTGGAAAGTCAAAGGGCTAAATCTAGTGGTCAACCGCTCCAAGGTTAGGCGGGACGGGGCCCGGGGGGGTAGCAATGCCGCCGGAGCGTCGCATCGGCCCCTCATACATGTGGGGTGGTGTTGTGGCATGTCCGAAGAGGCGGCACGCGTCTCCGGGATGTGGCCCCCCTCATGGACGGCGCC
>NW_025305343.1:0-780 GCF_018294505.1 Triticum aestivum
ATGACATCATGTTACCGGGTCACGTAGAGATCAATGTTACAACTCTTGGAGACATGTCCCAACCATCATATCTGACCGAGATTCAGATCCGGTTGGTGTCAGGATACCTCAGACTTAGGATACCTGAGAAGAAAAGGTGCAAAGCAATTTGACGAGATGACATTGTAAGATTCTTGGGGAAATGAACTGTGAAGTGATTTCCGTTATCAAGAGTCCATCATTAACCCAAGGAGAGGACAAGGAGGTGTCTGGTGAACTCAACGGCAATTCACCGAGATTCCCAAAAGATGGATTTCCACCATTAAGTGAACAAGGAGATAACATTTGTCAGATCAAATGATATAGGGAAGTATGCTCGAGGAAAACATACAGAATTAAACATTGGTTGAAAGGTGCGCCCGAAATATGGGTTGGGTTGCACGACCAATGTCAGAATGGTGATTCAATTAGCGAAGGACTTAGAATGAACTATCGCCCATTCACTTCAAAGCAATAGGGTTGCTAGAAGTTTTGAATTCACACGTCATAGCTCCATTGTCGGTATTCCGGTTGAAAACAATACGGGGACCAAGGAATGAACGAAGAAGGCAAGTAGTATTATGATATCAAGAATTATTTAGAGGTGGTGAAATTCTCACCACATTCTTGACAAAAAGAGATGGTAATACTTCCGAGGTAAGGAAGATCAACTGCTAGGTAGCAGTGATCTCAAGGTTTAACACAAAACACAAACAAGTTTGTGTTGAAGGGAAGGCAATCGAGTGGTCGATGATAACACAA
>NW_025305344.1:0-780 GCF_018294505.1 Triticum aestivum
TTGCGTTACGTGTCGATCATCAACACTCACGGTTTTTCTCGATTCTGACCCGTTTCATGGACTATTACTCAATTTTGGGGTCTCGAAGCGATTTCCATGGTTGTCGAACCCCGGGGCGCGTTTACATGTTGATCATGAACACTCACAAATTTGGCCAATTCTGGTCCGTCTGTTGGACTATTACTCACCATTTTCGAGTCCCGAAGTGATTTCCACGCTTAACGAACCCCGGGGTGCGTTTACGTGTCGGTAATCAACACTCACAATTTTGGCCGATTCTGGTCCATTTCGTGCACTATTACTCTGCGTTTTGGGGTCCCAAAGCGATTTCCACGATTGAAAATCCTCGGGGTGCGTTTACATGTCCATCATCGGCACTCACAGTATTGGCCAATTCTGACCCGTTTCATGGACTATTACTCACCGTTTTGGGGCCCCGAAGCGATTTTCACAGTTGTTAAACCCAAGGTGCGCTTGCGTGTCGGTCATCAACACTCGCAGTTTTGGCCGATTCTGGCCTTTTTTGTGGAATATTACTCACTGTTTTGGGGTCCCGGGTGATTTCCACAATTAACGAACCCTGGGTTGCGTTACGTGTCGATCATCAACACTCACGGTTTTTCTCGATTCTGACCCGTTTCATGGACTATTACTCAATTTTGGGGTCTCGAAGCGATTTCCATGGTTGTCGAACCCCGGGGCGCGTTTACATGTTGATCATGAACACTCACAAATTTGGCCAATTCTGGTCCGTCTGTTGGACTATTACTCACCATTTTC
>NW_025305345.1:0-780 GCF_018294505.1 Triticum aestivum
GGAGTAGCATTCAATCGATCGCGAAACTTATAGGATGAAACACTATACAAGAAGATAATTTCCGGGCCTGTAAAGCATACTGGAAGATGCACTTCTCAGCATGTTACAGCAAGTCTGGTAAGGTTAGTGATCCTGTTTAAGCAATCCGAGGAATAGCTGGGAAGTCAGGGGAACTAATATTGCATGCAAATAAATCACTGCTTCTGCTTACTTGTCTCCCCATCTACTTCATTACATTTTATGGATCTTGACCAACAAGAGAAGTTGTTTTCCAATTATCGAAGATCAATACTGTATCACACTACCATGAACTAATTTGTTTTTAATGCTAATGCCCTTTTAGTGGCACTATCTATGAAACATTTCAAGTGACATGATGCCTGAATTGCTGCTCTAGGAGGCTAGGAGCAGGGTTCTTAAATCGTGGACATGGAATTGGTACCTTATTGTCTTCAAGATATACTCGATATCAATCAATATATTTAATTGGGTGGTACGGTCAAGTATCAGAGTTCAAAAGTTATTTATAATTTCGACTTAAGCAGTGACTTCCAAGTGTCACCCTGATAGTGACGCATGCATACATCATGCAGTTTGTAGTTTTCTGTTGTCATGGGGACTATAAATTACTAGTACTAGCATACAGCTTCTCCTCAATCTGAACTGAGAGTACGCCATTTACTGAGAATGTGCCATTTGTTAACCACGAGATCCACCATACGACCACTGTAATGGCCGGCCGGCCGGCTGGCTCGTCCAGAGGCTTTATATCCTCTGCGG
>NW_025305346.1:0-780 GCF_018294505.1 Triticum aestivum
CCCGATAGTATAGCAAGGCAGACTGACAAGAATGTAGGGCCAATGATGATAAACTAGCATCCTATACTAAGTATTTAGGATTGCGGGTAAGGTATCAATGACTGTAGCAACAATGGCAGGCTATGCATCAGAATAGGATTAACGAAAGCAGTAACATGCTACACTACTCTAATGCAAGCAGTATAGAGGAGAATAGGCGATATCTGGTGATCAAAGGGGGGGCTTGCCTGGTTGCTCTGGCAAGAGAGAGGGGTCGTCAACTCCGTAGTCGAACTCGGTGGCATCAGCGTCGGTCTCGTAGTCTACCGGAGAGAAGAGGGGGAAGAAACAATGAATACCAAGTAAACAGATGCATATCGATGCATGACATGTCAGGAAGCGATGCTAGGCGTGCCCTAACGTGGTATGAGGTGGTACTGGTTAAGGGGGGAATCATCCGGGAAAGTATTCCCGGTGTTTCGCGTTTTCGGACAGATGAACCGGAGGGGGAAAGTTGCGTGTTTGGTATGTTAGAGGTGTGTGGTGGACGAACGGGCTGCGTATCCGGGTTCGTCTCGTCGTTCTGAGCAACTTTCATGTTGAAAGTGTTTTCATCTGAGCTACGGTTTATTTTATATGATTTTCTAAAGTTTTAAATCATTTTTAGAATTTATTTAATTAATTTAATTCAACATTATCCAGAATAGTGCATGCTGACGTCAGCATGACGTCAGAATGACGTCAGCAGTCAACAGAGGTGTTGACTGGGTCAATCTGACGGTGGGTCCCACTGGTCATACT
>NW_025305347.1:0-780 GCF_018294505.1 Triticum aestivum
GCCTCGCACGTACGCGCGTACATGAGAGAAACGTGGAAACCTCCGTGCATCGCTCGACCCTCGCTTCTACCACAATTTTTTCCGTCATTGATTGCCCAAAGAATGTCATGCAGGTGCGTCTCTCGCCCGCCCAGGATGAAAAGCCCATTTTATGTCATGATTTTTTTCATAGAAGTAGGAGCCCATCACATCTAAGATGTTACTAGGTTTTGCCATAATTATAATCATAGAAGTGCCATAAGTATGACAGAAAAAATTTCGTTCGGCCCAAAATGTGATGGATGTGTCTTCTTTTGTAGTGATGCAGCGTGGCTCGAAGGCCATGTCAAATCATTGGGCGATCATCCAAACGGCCTACAACAAATGGCGTGGGATCATCAAGGAGATTGCGGCTCGCCCAGAAAGCGGCGCCAACGTCGAGGGTCAGGTATGCACAGATGCCGGCTCTCGATTCTTTTCGCCCTGTATGTCACCGACACTTGTTCTTCGGCACAAATGGTTCAGATGTTCCCCATGTACCGCCATGACAGCAGCACCGACCAAGAGTTCAACTACCTCCATGTGTTCACCAGGATCGACAAGTGCAAGAAGTGGGCGGATGTCCGGCGCACCCTCTCCAAGGCCAAGGAGACGTACAAGCTGGGCGTGCCCACGCTGGGGGTGGCGGATTGGTGCCCTAACGGTAATAAATGAGCCAAGACGGAGAAGGATGCCACACCGGCTACCGAGCGGCTGCACGCGTGTATCGAGCAGTGCATCGCCGATGCCAAGAACCACGCC
>NW_025305348.1:0-780 GCF_018294505.1 Triticum aestivum
ACGGTAAGTGGTGAGAGCGTGTATGAAGAAGTACACCCCTGCAGGGTTATCATGATCTATTCAAATAGCCGCGTCCGCGGTAAAGGACTACTTGGTTGCCTCAAGATAAGTGTGAGTGCCGAGGATGGCTCTTCCGTAGGAAGATGGAGGTGGATCCTCGGTAGTGTATTGAAGTGGTGAGTAGTGGACTCGTGTACGCAAAACCATTTCAAGTTGGAGTCTCGTAGGATAGTCTAGCCAAGTGTCAAAGCTGGCTTGCTGCAATAACTCCACCAACCCTTCTTGATAATGTACATGTATGTAGGATCTGATGTAAGTCTTGCTGAGTACCTTTGTACTCATGTTGCTATAATTTACATTTTACAGAAGACGCTGCAACCCCTTCTGATGGGTTCTTCGTAGACGTTGACATCAATGAGTAGGCTAAGGCCCAGGTGGTGATCCTGAGCTTGTGAAGGACCACGTAGTATAGCTAGGCTTTCCAAGCCTCTTTTATTTACTAGTTGTCTGTACTCAGACAAGTTACTTCCGCTGCTGGTTTGTATGACTGTATGACTTGAATGCTGGGTCGTGTGACCCGTACCTTTGTGTATGTTATGTATGGCTCTCTGAGCCTTAAATAAAGTACTTGTGTCATAGAGTCATGTTGTGATGCCTTGTTGTATTTGCACATATCGAGCATATTGTGTGTATGATTGAAATGCTTGGTATGTGTGGGATCTGACTATCTAGTTGTTTATCCTTAGTAGCCTCTCTTACCGGGAAATGTCTCCTAGTGTT
>NW_025305349.1:0-780 GCF_018294505.1 Triticum aestivum
AGTGTTGCATCATGTTTACTCTTTCATCAGAAACTTGAAATGGGGATCTGTGAAACCCTCAGAATCTTTTTGAAAATGACCCAAATAAAAATTTCTCCAAAAGGGTCCAAGAAAATGCTCATGTTGCTCTCTGAAAATATTGGACAGAGATAAAAATCAAACCAATATTTTTAAGAGCTCATAGGTATTTATTTTGGGCATTTGGAATTAATGCATAAATATTTGCATTGGAAATATATTAATTATATATATTAATATATGTCCAAATATTATGCCATTTATAAAGGAGCTCTGGAATAATATATCTAGCTCCTGCAAAAATTGGCATAAGGAAATAAAATGATTTAATATTTTATTTAAATCAAAACAAATGTCAGAAATTAAAAAACAGAAAATATTTAAAAGGGAGAAGCTTACCTGGGCTCCTCCCTGTGCAGCCCAGCCAGCTGGCCGGCCCAGCCAGCAGGCGGCCCAGCCCACCACTGCAGCCCTCCGTCGTCTTCCTCCCCTCGCCCCGAAGCTGCTGCGTGCTCGCACGCGCACGGCCGCGCGGCCACCTCCTGCTTGCCGACGAGCTCCTGGCCGCGTGGACGACTCCCGCAGGCCGTCCCGATCCCCCCCTGCTCTCTCTGACTCTCCCCCGGCTCTTCCCTCCTCTCCCTCGCTCTCTCTCTCACACGGCCGAACACCACCGTCGCCGCCGTTCGCCATAGCAGCCGTCTCCGGCCACCCCTCGCTCCCCCGACTAGCTCAGGAGCTCCGCCTCGACCCCCTCTTCCT
>NW_025305350.1:0-780 GCF_018294505.1 Triticum aestivum
CATTGAATAATAATATGAAGCATTAAGCACCCTGTTTAAGTAGAGATTACAGTGTGGAGAAGAGGCATAGAGGGGGAGAGAGTTGGTGATGATGGCGGCGAAGTTGTTGGTGTAGATCGCCGTCAAGATAATTGCCTCGGCGGTGTTCCGGCGCCACCAGGAGAGAGGGGGAGTGATGCGGAGCATCCTACGAACATCACCATGTCAAGAGTCCGTTTGGCAAGTTACACGTGCGACATCTACTTCACATACACGAAGGTGAATCATCTCCTTTACACATGTTCACTTGACCCTTTCGAGGATGGTATACTACTTGACACTTCTCCCGTGTGCCTGAATAGGTATTGTCACAGCTTCATGGATGTCGAGGAGTGTGAGTGCAAGTGTACGTCTACACCATCTACGAGGGATGCATGGAAGAGAAGACGGAAGAAAGGAGAAGAATAAGAAGACGGAGCGGCTGCTGGAGCCAGGCCGGACGTCCGGACCGCCATCCGGATCATCCGGGCTCAGCCGAATAATCCGGACCCTCCCCCGGATCGTCCGGATAACTGCGTCGAAGACACCCGAAGGCTTCACTTGAAGCCGGATCATCCGGGACTCCGTCCGGATCATCCGGATCCCTGATGCCTGGATCCACCGGGCCCCCGCCCGGATCGCAAGTCAGAGAGCCCGTGTAACCTCTACGTGAAGCCGGACCATCCGGACATGCCCGGATCATCTGGACCCCCATCCGGATCATCCGGCCTTGCCTGCGCGCATGACTCGGGCCGCGGCCTT
>NW_025305351.1:0-780 GCF_018294505.1 Triticum aestivum
CCGGAGCACGATCAACCTGACCACGAGGGTCTGTTTCCTACGAGCAAACGAAGAACAAGCAAGAAACTGAGATTGCAATCTGGATATTGCGAATATAAGATGAAAGCTTTATTGATCAAGGTGGGGTTCTGTGACGCCTTTGTCTGGTCGTTGAACACAAACGAAGTACGCGAAGTTGCAGCTATGGCGAACTTTTAATCTAAACAAAACCCGAAGTCTAAACGATGCCCTAAGGGCTGTATATATGGAGGAAGAGGGGGGAATTTCGTGGCCCTTGGTGGAGGGGTCCGAAATCAACCCTATCTCTTGTTTCCCCACACATACGTACTCTAAAAATAGCCTATACTTATGTATTTCGAAAATTACATGGGCCTGGCCCAATAATAAGGTGACGCAGCACCTAAAATAGCCTCGAGACGAAATTTATGAAGTGGCATCTTGTATATTTCGTCCAAGGCTTTATGCACCCATTATGGTGGCTTCAAAGTCCTGAAATCATCACTTGTAACTCCGTTCTTGTTCCCCTTGTGCATGCCATCATCTCCATGCTCGTTCTTGCTCCAATGTTCATCCTTCTCCAAGCTAGGCCCTTCATTTGTAAGCAAAACAAATGTATCCAATTTAGGCAGCATCATATTGTCATGAACATTAGAATCATTACCAAGAAACGAAAGTACCTGGTAATTTAGTTGGCGTGCACGAGCTCTAGTAATTGGTCCAGTATGTATAGCAGCAGGGGCTGTGGGTGTAACAATTGTATTGATGTCCTCATCATCCTCC
>NW_025305352.1:0-780 GCF_018294505.1 Triticum aestivum
AACATGTATATCACATATACCTTTGTTCACCTTGCCATCCTTCTTATCCGCAAAATACTTGGGACAGTTCCGCTTCCAGTGACCAGTCTGCTTGCAGTAGAAGCACTCAGTCTCAGGCTTAGGTTCAGACTTGTGTTTCTTCTCTTGAGCAGCAACTTGTTTTCCGTTCTTTTTGAAGTTCCCCTTCTTCTTCCCTTTACCCTTTTTCTTGAAACTGGTGGTCTTGTTAACCATCAACACTTGATGCTCCTTCTTGATTTCTACCTCCATAGCTTTTAGCATTGCGAAGAGCTCGGGAATTGTCTTGTTCTTCCCTTCATATTATAGTTCATCACGAAGCTCTTGTAGCTTGGTGGCAGTGATTGAAGAATTTTGTCAATGACACTATCATTAGGAAGATTAACTCCCAGTTGAATCAAGTGATTGTTATACCCAGACATTTTGAGTATATGTTCACTGACAGAACTATTCTCCCCCATCTTGCAGCTATAGAACTTATTGTAGACTTCATATCTCTCAATCCGGGCATTTGCTTGAAATATTAACTTCAACTCCTGGAACATCTCATATGCTCCATGACGTTCAAAACGTCGTTGAAGTCCCGGTTCTAAGACGTAAAGCATGGCACACTGAACTATCAAGTAGTCATCAATTTTGCTTTGCCAGACGTTCTTAACGTCGCCAGTTGCATCTGCAGCAGGCCTGGCACCCAGCGGTGCTTCCAGGATGTAATTCTTCTGTGCAAAAATGAGGATAATTCTCAAGTTACAGACCCAGTCC
>NW_025305353.1:0-780 GCF_018294505.1 Triticum aestivum
GGTTCGTGGCACCAACCCGGACCAATGCCCCCTTTAGTCCCAGTTGGTACCACCAACCGGGACCAAAGGCCAGTTTTCGGCAGCCCAAACGGCGGCAAACGACGCCCTTTGGTCCCGGTTGGTGGCACGAACCGGGACTAAAGGGGGGGCATTGGTCCCGGTTGGTGCCACGAACCGGGACCAATGTAGCCCTTTAGTCCCGGTTGGTGCCACCAACCGGGACCAGTGGCCTTGCACAGCGGCGTGGTGGTGGGAGTTTAGTCCCACTTCGCTAGTTGGGAGCGCCGATGACCTATTTATAAGCTCTGCTGCCTCCTCTCTCTCGAACTCCTCTGAACTGCAGGCCTATGGGCCTAATCTGACACTGCTTTGCTTGTGGGCCTGCTGGGCCTTCTGCGGCCCTGAATCCTGGCCCACGGTAGGGTTTCTAGTCGTATTTAGGCCGTGGGGGCCGAGTAGGAGGCATTTTTTTGTTTTTTTGTTTTCTTTACTTATTGTTGCTATTTTTATTTTTATTTTTCATTTTATTGTTTTGTTTTCTGCATTATTTATTTTCTTTTGTTTTTTGCTTAATTTTTTAATTCTTTTTGCTTTTCGTTTTAGAAAAATTATAAACATTTTGTTAGTGCCATTTGTTTTCAAATTTGAAAACACTTTATTTGTTTTTTTTCTTTCTTGCTTTATTTGTTTTATTTTGTTTCTACTTACAACAAAATACTTATTGTTGCTATTTTTATGTTTTTCCAGTTTTTTTGTTTTGTTTTCCGCATTATTTATTTT
>NW_025305354.1:0-780 GCF_018294505.1 Triticum aestivum
GACGCCGCCTCGACCCCGCCCCGACGCCGCTGCCCCGCCACCTCGACGCTGCCCCGCCGCCTCGACGCGACCCCGCCGCCCGGACGCCGCCCCGTCCACACCATCGCCGCCCGGACGTAGCCGGAGCACCACCACCACCACTCCCCGGCATCCTTATCTTCTCCGACCGCCTCCTCCACCCCGGCCCACTCCTCCAAGGTAAGCTACCGCCCCGACCCCTATCCCCTTCCCTCCTCCCATCCCATCTCCATATGAGCATGATAATTTGCGTGAACAGCCTAGTTCATAACAGCCTAGTTCATCATATTATAGTACTCATATTCGGATCGGAGAGAGTGTCATTTGGTTTCAATTGTGGGAGAGTTTCTTGCTCTGTACCAGTTGCGACCGTCTATGGTTTGATTAACCTAATGTAGTATCTTTATTATTAGGTTATAATGAGTTAGATTATCCTGAGAGTTAGATTATCCTCTTCAAAACCAGAGTAGTAGAATAATATACAGCATAATGTTATATTTTAGTTTGTAGTAAAATATACAAACTGTCTTGGTTTTGCTTATCCTCTTCAAAACCAACCGGGCCATAATATACATATAGTCTTGGTTTTGCTTGTAGTAAAATATACAGCATAATGTTACTGCATATTGATACTTACAACATCAGGACTTGTAGTATATTTTAGTAGTACAATGTTTAGAAAGGATATGCAGTTCTGTGATGACTATCTTCAAATACTGTTCTGTGAAGACTGTCTTTGTATAATGTTGTAGTATAATATTT
>NW_025305355.1:0-780 GCF_018294505.1 Triticum aestivum
TAACTTCGCCGTCAGCTGGCTGACGGCAAAATCTTTGCCGCCAGTAATTCATCCTTTGCCGTCTTTACTTCCCTGACAGCAAATTAGTTGTTTCCCATAGTGAACGCGTGGGGAAATCACTTACTTTCAGTCAATAGCCTAACACATGGATCTGTTGGGGAACGTAGTAATTTCAAAAAAATTCATACACACACGCAAGATCACGGTGATGCATAGCAACGAGGGGGGAGAGTGTTGTCCATGTACCCTCGTAGACCGAAAATGGAAGCGTTATGACAACGCGGTTGATGTAGTCGTACGTCTTCAGATCGACCGATCCTAGTACCGAACGTACGACACCTCCGTGATCTGCACATGTTCAGCTTGGTGACGTCCCACGAACTCCGATCCAGCAAAGTGTCGAGGGAGAGTTTCGTCAGCACGACGGCGTGATGATGGTGATGATGATGCTACCGACGCAGGGCTTCACCTAAGCACCGCAACTATATAACCGAGGTGGATTATGGTGGAGGGGGGCACCGCACACGGCTAAGAGAGATCAATGATCAACTTGTGTGTTCTAGGGTGCCCCCTGCCCCCGTATATAAAGGAGCAAGGGGGAGGCCGGCCTGGCCTTGGGGCGCGCCAAGGAGAGGGGGAGTCCTCCTCCTAGTGGGAGTAGGACTCCCCTTTCCTAGTCCAACTAGGAAGGAGGAAGTGGGAAGGAAGGAGAGGGAGAGAGGGAGGAAAGAGGGGGCGCCGCCCCCCTCCTTGTCCAATTCAGACTCCCAAGGGGGGGGG
>NW_025305356.1:0-780 GCF_018294505.1 Triticum aestivum
GATGCGCGTCGGGAATGGTTCCAAGGTCAATGTGATCGCCGTCGGCACGCTACCTCTACATTTACCTACGGGATTAGTTATAAACCTCAATAATTGTTATTTGGTACCAAGTTTGAGCATGAACATTGTATCTGGATCTCGTTTGATACGAGATGGCTACTCATTTAAACCCGAGAATAATGGTTGTTCTATTTATATGAGAGATATGTTTTATGGTCATGCCCCTATGGTCAATGGTTTATTCTTAATGAATCTCGAGCGTAATGTTACACATATTCATAGCGTGAATACCAAAAGATGTAAAGTTGATAACGATAGTCCCACATACTTGTGGCACTGCCGCCTTGGTCACATTGGTGTCAAGTGCATGAAGAAGCTCCATGCTGATGGACTTTTGGAGTCTCTCGATTATGAATCATTTGACACATGCGAACCATGCCTCATGGGCAAGATGACCAAGACTCCATTCTCCGGAACAATGGAGCGAGCAGCCAACTTGTTGGAGATCATACATACCGATGTGTGCGGTCCAATGAGCGTTGAGGCTCGTGGAGGATATCGTTATGTTCTCACTCTCACTGATGACTTGAGTAGATATGGGTATGTCTACTTGATGAAACACAAGTCTGAGACCTTTGAAAAGATCAAGGAATTTCAGAATGAGGTAGAGAATCAACGTGACCGAAAGATAAAATTCCTACGATCAGATTGTGGAGGAGAATACTTAAGTCACGAATTTGGTACACACTTAAGGAAATGTGGAATCGTTTCACAACTCAC
>NW_025305357.1:0-780 GCF_018294505.1 Triticum aestivum
TCTATGGCTGTGGCCGGCGGCCTCCGGGGGCTAGCATCCGCCAAATCTTGCGCCGGCGGCCTCTCACAAGTCTGGAAGTGTTGTCGCGGTTGCAAACGCCCGGCACGCGTGTCCGGGGTGTGCCCCCCTCACGAACGGCGCTGCCGCCGGCACCTGGAGGGGGGAAACGGACGCGTGGGGTCTACACAGAGGGATCTTGCTGTGGGTCTTCCCCGGATGTTGCTCCAATGTGTTCCTATGGGCTGACCTAACACAACCGGGTGGGGAGGTCCATTGTTCAAAGCCCGTCCGTGCAAAGTCAAAGGGGTAGATCCCGTGGTCAAACGCTACAGGGTTAGGCGAGACGGGGGCACTGGGGGTAGCAATGCCACCGGAGCGTCGCACTGGGCCCTTATACATGCGGGGTGGTGTGGTGGCATGTCCGAAGAGGCGGGACGCGTCTCCGGGGCGTGGCCCCCCTCACGGACGGCGATGACACGGTAGTAGACGTTCTGCGGTAACGATGCGGCATCAATATTACTAAATACTCGGAGCACGATAAAATCATGATTTTTTTTGCACGACGTGGCACATGTGCTATAGGAATGATGGTATTTTTTCATAATTTTTGGTGATGGAGAAGTATCCGAAAAATTCACTCCATGCGGATTGCCCTTCGGGCGTCTACGGCTGTGGCCGGCGGCCTCCGGGGGCTAGCATGCCGCCAAATCTTGCGCTGGCGGCCTCTCACAAGTCTGGAAGTGTTGTCGTGGTTGCAAACACCCGGCACGCGTGTTCGGG
>NW_025305358.1:0-780 GCF_018294505.1 Triticum aestivum
ACTTCGAGATGCGAGAAGAAAAGATATTTGAACTCCTCCAACAAAATCTTGATGAACTCTTGAAGAATGAAATAAATCATGAAGAACCACCATGAAGAACTCCGGTGACAAAAGATGATGAGATAGGAATGAAGGATGAAAAGGATAAGACTAAAGCCCTATGTTGATTTAGATGGAGGATTCGATGAGATGGCCGAGGAAATTTGAACTCCGGAAAAGAAAAGATGAAAACACTTGGAACTAGAATTTATTCACCAAGAACAAACTCCAAAGAAAAGGATTAATCCCTTTGAGGAAATAATAAGATTTATTGTATGCTTATCCTTCATCAAATTAAATTGATGACACGCAATGGATTTTGCATACTACTTATTCATCTTGAAAAGGATTAAGGGGGGTATAGCACAAAACTTGAGAAAGTCTTCAAGAACCACCGGTAGGATTGGAAAGAACGAATGAATTAAAATGATAATCAAGGAAAAAGAATCTTGAATGAACCACTGTAAGAATTCGAAAATGACTGATGAAAGAGAATGAATTGCCGGGAACAATTCGAAGAATAAATATGCTAGAGCGGATTTAGATACAAGAGAACTGGAAGAACTCGAGCTGATTAAAGAACATTTCAATGAATCGCCAGGATAAATAGAGAATGATAACTGGAATGATGGCCTCCGGTGAAAAGAAATGGAAAAACAACTCCTGACATACTCCGGATGGGTAAGAAAAGAATATCTGACAAATGGAATAATTCGAGAGGATAACATGAAGCTAGAACCA
>NW_025305359.1:0-780 GCF_018294505.1 Triticum aestivum
GGACCCCGCCGCCGTCGCGGACCTCGCCGGACCCCGCCGCCCGCACGCTCGCTGAGGTTCGCCGCCGCCTCAACTTCCGTGCTAGTTTTTCTTAGAAAACCGATCGGTTTTCCGTCGGTTTATTTTTCGTTTTTTTAGTTTTTTGTTTTTTTACTAGATCGGTTTTTATTTTTCGGTTTAGTTAATTAGCGAGCGTTCACTCGTTCGTTCGTTTTAACGAACGTATTCGTCAGATTAGTTTAGTTAATGAACGTTCGTTCGTTAACCCGTTCGTCGTTTTTCTTTTTCTCGGATTTAATCCGTGATTTTTCTGATCGCGATTCCTGATCCGATTTTCGTTTTAGTTTAACTTTTCGCTCGTTTATCGGAATCAGGCGATTCAAGCACCTGGAGTTTCGTCTCGAAACCTTCTTTCCGAATAATCAACTTAAACAAGTTTTTGCTTCTGTAAAATTTGACTTAGATCCAGATTAGCAGAACGAAGCTGTTTTCTTTCGCCGTTTGACTTTCGTTGCTTTGTTCGATTTGAATCTTTTTGCAAACCGGAGTTCTTAAATTGAACATTCTGGTTAAATCGTTTATTCGAGTTTTACCTGTGCATTAGATGAGTACTTATTGTATGCTTGTTGTTTGTCTGCGATAGAATACCCGGAGTGCGCCGCCTGTTACTTCGAGTCTCTAGGTTTCGCGGATCATCAGCAAGGCAAGTAACACTTTGATCATACCTTTTCTACTACCCAATTTTTATGCATTAGATCAATCCTCAAACATTGCATGATT
>NW_025305360.1:0-780 GCF_018294505.1 Triticum aestivum
CGACCGGGAAGCCACCTGGGAACGCGAGGACCATCTCCGTTCCGAATATCCGGAGTTCTTTCAGTCCTAGATCTCGGGACGAGATCCTCTCGTAGTGGTGGAGTGTTGTAACACCCCGCATGCAACTTGCCATATTTGTAACTCCGACTCTTGCCATTTCCGGCTATGTGATATGTTTTTCCCTCCGTTGTCGGGTTTTGTCTTTCGTTTTGTATTTTGTCATGTCATGCATTTTCATATCATGTCATCATACGCATTACATTTGCATATGTGTTCGTCTCATGCATCCGAGCATTTTCCCCGTTGTCCGTTTTCCAATCCGGCGCTCCTATCTCCTCCGGTGCACCCCTCTTGTTTTCTTTCGTGTGCGTATGTCAAACTTTCTCGGAATGGACCGAGGCTTGTCAAGTGGTCTTAATATACCACCCGGAGACTACCGGTCAAGTTTCGTTCCATTCGGAGGTCGTTTGGTACTCCAACGGTTAACCAGGCCTCCGCAAGTCCATTTGAGTGTCCAGCAAAACCCCCCTCCAAAACCAGCCCAAAACCCACCAAACTCTCTTCCATGCTCTAGGTCGTTCGATCACGATCGTGTGGGTGAAAACCGCACCTCATTTGGAGTCTCCTAGCTCCCCTTACCTATTTATAAGTGGGCATCCCGAAAAACGAAATCTCAGACGAACCCTAACCCTCTCCTCGCGCCGCGCCGGACACGTCCGCCGCCGGCCGGACGCACCGGCCGCAGCCAATCGGCGCGCGCCACCTCACCCGCCTCTCTCT
>NW_025305361.1:0-780 GCF_018294505.1 Triticum aestivum
GTGGTTAATTAAGGGCATGGGGCCCAGCTGTCAGTGTCACAAAGCGGTGATTAGTGGCTAATTAAGCCAGCCACGTCACTGGCCACCGGAGTTCGGCCGGCGGCGACCCGGAACGCGGCGGAAGTTCACCGGGGTTGCGCTACGGGCGACGGCTGGACGCGCGAAGGGCACCAGAAGGTAGCCCGTGCCCGTGCGCACCTAGGGGGGCCAATGGGAGGTGCGGGGGTGGACGGAGTCCGCCGGAGTGGAGCCCGAGGCGGCGGCCGGAGCTCGGGTGGGTGCGGGGTTAGTGCTGCGGCTTGCAAACAAGCTAGCTGCCACGCTAGCGTTGCTCCACGGGTCGTTGCGAGTGCAACGGACGCACGCGCGGGGCCATTTGGTCACCGGGGCTTCGCCGGCGACGAGTCCGTGCGGCGGAGCGTCTCGGCTCCGGTAGAGGGGGCGGCTAGAGCTCGAAATCGAACTTGGGGTTAGGGGGAAACAGAGCAGGGACTCACGGGGATCGTGCAGGGAGGGTCAGCGAGCTCGGGGGCGCGCCGGAGTGGCCGAATTCGACGGAGAACGGCGCCGGGGCCGAAGCTCGGAGATGATGACGATGGCGGCTGCTCGGGGCCCTTCCGGTCACGTGGCTCGGTGAGGGGGTTGGCGGCGAGGTGCAGGAGCTCGGGAGCACGTCGAAGAGGAGAGGGGGTGGCCGTGGTCATGGGTACGGCGACGATGGCGGCGAGCTCCGCTCGGTGGTGTGCGCGAGAGGGAAACAGAAGAGGGAATGGGGTCCAG